>NW_026606564.1:20420000-20640000 GCF_029890125.1 Rhinichthys klamathensis goyatoka
AAGGAGAAGGAGAGGGAGAAGGAGAAGGAGAAGGAGAGGGAGAAGGAGAAGGAGATGGAGAAGGAGAAGGAGAAGGAGAAGGAGATGGAGATGGAGAAGGAGAAGGAGAAGGAGAGGGAGAAGGAGAAGGAGATGGAGAAGGAGAAGGAGAAGGAGAAGGAGAAGGAGAGGGAGAAGGAGAGGGAGAAGGAGAAGGAGAAGGAGACGGAGACGGAGAAGGAGATGGAGAAGGAGAAGGAGACGGGGAAGGGGAAGGAGACGGGGAAGGGGAAGGAGAAGGAGAAGGAGAAGGAGAAGGAGAAGGAGAAGGAGAGGGAGACGGAGAAGGAGACGGAGACGGAGATGGAGAAGGAGAAGGAGAAGGAGAAGGAGATGGAGAAGGATAAGGAGAGGGAGAAGGAGACGGAGACGGAGACGGAGACGGAGAAGGAGATGGAGAAGGAGAAGGAGAAGGAGAAGGAGAAGGAGACGGAGAAGGGGATGGAGAAGGAGAAGGAGAAGGAGAGGGAGAGGGAGAAGGAGAAGGAGAAGGAGAAGGTGAAGGAGATGGAGAAGGAGAAGGAGAAGGAGATGGAGAAGGAGAAGGAGATGGAGAAGGAGAAGGAGAGGGAGAAGGAGAAGGAGAAGGAGATGGAGAAGGAGAAGGAGAAGGAGAAGGAGATGGAGAAGGAGAGGGAGAAGGAGAAGGAGACGGAGAAGGAGAAGGAGATGGAGAAGGAGAAGGAGATGGAGACGGAGAAGGGGAAGGAGACGGGGAAGGGGAAGGAGAAGGAGACGGAGAAGGAGATGGAGAAGGAGAAGGAGAAGGGGAAGGAGAAGGAGAAGGAGAAGGAGACGGAGAAGGGGAAGGAGACGGGGAAGGAGAAGGAGAAGGAGACGGAGAAGGGGAAGGAGACGGGGAAGGGGAAGGAGAAGGAGACGGAGAAGGAGAAGGCCTAAAGCTGCTCTTTCCATGACGTGACCGTGACTGTTGACCTCCAGAAAGGACAAAGAACAGCAAGGATCATAAGGGGATCACGACACTGCAAAACGTGCAAAAACTATATCTTCAGGGGTTCAACAGCTTGCCACTGAATCAGAACCCTCAAAAGTTCAAGTTTCTATCTTATTCACAATAAAAAGGTTCATAGTCAAATAGTAATAGTATAGTAATACCTTAAGGGTTCATATTACTACTCTAAGACTGTTTTCCCCATGAGAACCCTATTTTAACATCCAACATTTTTTTTTTTGTACCCAAGAGATCATTTCTGTCTAATTTATTAACATTTTCTAACCAAACTTCTTGATATCCTGCTATTAAAAAAAAATTGTTCTGTTCATCAGATTCATATGTAGTGCTACAATTATGTTTTAGTCTGTAAAGTTGACTAATCTGTAAACTGCATTTGAGAGGGGTTGTATTACAATCTATTCCTAATTTCGTGTTTTCATCCATATGTTTTTGATACTTAGAAGTTTGCAATAAACCATCTATCTTGGTTATCTTAACATCCAAAAATTCATTTTAAATAACAAACATGTTTAATATTTAGCATTGATCAAACTTGTTGATCGATGGTGACAGAGAAATAATTGTTTAAATAGTAGTTGGAGATGTTGGATTGCCTCACACACTGAAGAAAGCCTGAGATTGTTTTTCTTCCATGTTTAAAATAAAAAAAAATATCACAGTTGAATTTTAAAAACATTTTTAAGAAACATGAGTCAAAATGATAAATTATTATTTATTTTATCTTTTATTTTAGGATTGTATACCTGTATGATATTACGCTGTACCCACATTGAACCAGCGGATTGTAAAATGGATGGATGGATGATTCAGCTGCGGCGCCATCTTCTGGTCAAAAGCGGGAATTCATTCGGCGCAACTCTCACAGTGCATTATGGGAATTGTCTAGCCGTTTAGGCGTACATCAGTTGTACAATAATTTTTGCGGTGCATTGTGTGATTGAATGAGTGCGCTCGATATATCGTTCACTTTGGTTTCGTACACCACAGCAAATGGCTATTCCCTCAAATAGTGCCGTATTTAAGGGTATAGGGGGTGATTTTGAACGTTTTCTAAAGTTTCCTAAAGGCAGTCAGTTCTCTTTAGACATACATTCATACATTAATTCAACAATTTTCTTCTGCACTCGGTTGTAAAGGTTGTAAAACCTCTCACTTATGTCAGCCATATTTTCACACAAAACTAAACGCATGTTACAAAAGTAACTGTGGTTCTATAACTAAGTGTAAGAGGCAGTGCTGAAAACACCAGTGGAAAGACCCCTCACGCTGGCGCTTGACCAACAACTGAATAACAAAGTTGTCACAATTGTGACTCATGTCTTGAGATATAAAAATACTCTAACATGTCATCTCAATCTCTAGATCATTCTCACGATACCGAGTGTCCAGAGACTCTGGCAGTCTTCCACTTAGTCATAGAACCTCAGTTACTTTTGTTACAAGCATCCTATTTCTTTTCGCGGCAGACCGCCAGAGGCAGTGCTGAAAACACTGGGGGAAGATGAATACCTATGCAGTCACGAGGAATCCCCTTGCGAAGCGTCCGGGCAGGCAGAGAGCACTGCAGGAAAGAGAGTCACATTCAATCTGTAGAAACAAGAAAACATGCAGCCTGAACCCCAAGTTGTTGCAGCACAAATCTCAGAGGGCGACACTCCTGCCAAATGTTGCCAAAGCTCAAGCTTGGACTGACAGTGAACAGATGAAGGCACAGATTGCCCAGCTGACACGTATGCATGGGAAATTACCTGCTTCACCCAGTGCGCCAATCTCAGTCAAGAAAGCACAGAACCTATGCGTGCATCACTAAAGCAAACAAACAATTGGTCCGTCTTACGCCAAGCTGCTGTCTTATCAATGTCAGCCCTCAAAGACCCAACTGGACATAACTCCAAACGTATGTCAGTTTGATCTGCTGGCAGTGCAGCTACTGTAACACAAAAGGCTGGTTCATAAAATGTGGGAACAAACTAATACTCTTGGGTAGAAATGGCGGATTGGGCCACAATTTTTTTTTATTATTAATAATAATATTAATATGTTTATTTTTTATAGCGCCTTTCAAGAACCCAAGGTCGCTTCACAAAGTAATACAAACAGTTGACAGACAAGAGACAGGCAATCTGCTAGTTATAGCAATTAAACAAGCAGAAAAGCAGATGGAGACAACAACAAATGAATAGATCAGATATGCAAGAAGACATACATTTTGATGTAACATAGCATGTAACAGGCATGTAACATAAAAAGTAAAATAGTGGAGGACAGAGAGATAGAATGAAAAACAGTTATTTACTGAGCATGGTGAATATATGTTCCCCTTCAGTCGCTCACGTTCGACGTGACGTCGACGTGACGAAGTTAGGGGATCACTTCAGGGAGCCCTATCAACTTCGAGTATCTAAGAACAAGCCAATGAACGTTGGCGTGCGTGAACGCGTCACGCGCCCCCGCCCCGCAGCGCGGGTATAAAACAGGAAGCGGGCGCGAGCACCCACCGTCTTTCATTTCGGAGCGCGAGTTTCCTGTGACTGATGTCTAAAGATTCAACGCCTTTGAAGACTTCAAGGAAGATCTCTCTGTTCTAGTGTTGGTGTCGGCGCGATCAGCGGTGGCCGCGAGCAGTGCAGCTCTCAACTGCTGTTCTCACAGCACTATTGTTTGTGTGTGTGTGTGTGTGTCCACACAGTGGCTACCCCTGGGCGCCTCAGCACTGTGAGAGCAATTTCCTTTTTTTATTTTACTAAAAGAGCAATACAAGCGGACCCTGCGTCTTTTTCAAGATGTCATTCCGCTTGTGCGTTTCTGGATGCAGTCGTTCCCTGGCGCCAGCAGATGGCCACAATAGCTGCATCTCGTGTTTGGGCGTTCGGCACGCTGAAGCAGCTTTTGTGGATAGCTCATGTTCCCATTGCGGGAATATGACTATCACAGCACTTAGATCGAGACTCGCTTACCTCAAGGGAGGTGCAGTCCCCTCGCCTATGCCCCGATCTAGTGCTTATTCTGCCCCGCAGAATAGGCCTACTTCGGCGCATGACCAGGGTGATCTGAGGATTACCGTGAGGGCTTCCCCGCCGAGGCAATCTCCGCGGGCCCCTCACGCCTCTCATGTGCTGTTGCCATCGGCGCCCCTTGGCGAACGGCTCAGTCCTTCTCCGGAACGACCAGTCGTTTCCTTTGGGGCACCAGCTGACGATCAGATGTCGATCGCAGCATCGGAGGGGGAGCGGTCATCTGGAGATGACGATTCGGCTGCGTTGCCCCCTTCGGGGATGTGTAGCGTTGTCCGAGCCGGATCCAGAATGGGCCGCTATGCTCTCCCGGGCCGCCGAGAAGGTCGGGCTTGCGTGGAATCCTCCACCACGTCCCGAACCTTCTCGGCTGGACGATTGGTTTCTCGGGGCGGGCCGTGCTGGTTCTCAGTGCGCCGCCCCGGTGCCTTTCTTACCGGAGGTGCATGAGGAGCTTTCTAGGACGTGGAAGGCATCGTATAGTGCCCGAAGCCGTCGTAGTGGCTCCTCTCCCCTCGCCACCCTCGACGGCGGGGCAGCTAAGGGGTATGTGGGGATCCCCCCAGTGGAGCGGGCTGTCGCGATGCAGTTGTGTCCGGCATCCGCCTCCTTCTGGCAGGGTGACCCACGCCTCCCGTCCAAGGCCTGTAAGTTCTCGTAAGTCTAACGGCGAGGGCTTACAAGGCCTGTGGACAGGCTGCTTCCGCTCTTCATGCCATGGCGCTCTTGCAGGTCCACCAGGCCCAGGCGCTCATGGACATGAACGAGGGTGGTTCTGACCCAGAGCTCCTCCGGGAGCTCCGTGTGGCAACCGACCTCGCCCTCCGGGCGACGAAGGAAACCACACGTTCAGTCGGTCAGGCGATGTCCACCTTGGTGGTCCAGGAGCGCCACCTTTGGCTCAACCTGGCGGACATGAGGGACACCGATAAGTACCGGTTCCTGGATGCCCCTCTCTCCCAGGTTGGGTTGTTCGGCGACGCGGTCGTGAGCTTTGCCCAGCAGTTCTCGGCCGCACAGAAGCAGACGGAGGCCATCCGACACATCCTGCCCCGGCGGACCGCTGCTGCTCCCACCCGCCCGCCGGCCGCAGCTCCTCCGTCTACTCGTCGCCGAGGTCGGCCTCCTGCGGCGTCCTCCGCTCCCGCTAAGCCCCAGCAGCAGCCATCATCCAGGCCTCAGCGTGGAGCAAGCCGCAGGAAGTCGACCCCGCCCGTCCAGGCCGCTGCCAAGCCAAGAGGCAAGCGCCGGTGCAAACATCCCTGAGACGGGCGGCCCAGAGGTGGATCAAGTTGCTCTTCAGGAGATGGCGGACATGCCACTCCTTCCCCCGGTGGAGGGCCGGGTGGAGAATCCTTTGTTTCCTTTTCTTTTTGTTCCCACCTTGTCAAAGAAAGAGCAATTTCTGAAACCTCTGGGCCCCAAGAGGGCGCGCTTGGCAGTCAACGACGCTAAGCCTTGTCACTCCCGAGCCCCTCTTCCATCGCCAGTGGGCAGCAGTGGCTGTGTCCTGGACGCACTGTCGCCTCCGCACACTCACTCTGCCCTCCGGCGGAAGCAGGTACGTCTTACACCACACGTTCAGACCCCACTCCGGGCCGCTATGCCGCCCGAGTCGGGTCCCTGCATTCCGTCACGCTGCCCCACTCCGGGTACGTCTGTGGTGCCGTTGGTCCCGCTTGCTCGGTCTCTGGGAGCTTGGCTAACGCTTCCCAGTCCGTCTCGCTGGCTCATCCGTACTGTCAGACTCGGCTATGCGATTTCAGTTCACCAGGCGCCCCCCTGTTTTCAGGGGCATCCTGTTCACCCGTGTTCTGGCGGACAGTGCCCCTGTTCTCAGAGCAGAGATTGCAGTCCTACTGGCGAAGGACGCAATCGAGCCGGTCCCTCCAGCCGATATGAAGACCGGCTTCTACAGCCCGTACTTTATTGTACCCAAGAAAGGAGGTGGGTTACGGCCAATCTTGGACCTGCGCGTCCTGAATCGGTCCCTTCACAGGCTACCATTCAAGATGCTTACGCAGAAACGCATTTTCAAATGCATCCGTCCCCAAGATTGGTTTGCAGCGATCGACCTGAAGGACGCGTACTTTCATGTCTCGATTCTCCCTCGACACAGGGCGTTTCTTCGCTTTGCGTTCGAGGGACGGGCATATCAGTACAAAGTCTTACCCTTCGGGCTGGCCCTGTCGCCCCGCGTCTTCACGAAAGTTGCGGAGGCGGCCATTGCTCCCATGTGCGAGCGTGGTGTTCGCATTCTCAACTATCTCGACGACTGGCTTATTCTCGCCCAGTCGAGAGAGCAGTTGTGCGAACACAGGGATTTGGTGCTCAGTCACCTCAGCCACCTCAGCCACCTAGGGCTTCGGGTCAACTGGGAGAAGAGCAAACTCACCCCCGGGCAGAGGATCTCTTTTCTCGTTATGGACTTGGACTCGATCAACATGACAGCGCGTCTCACCGAGGCCCGCGTCCAGTCAGTGTTGAACTGCGTGAGTACGCTCAGACGCAGAACAGCGGCACCACTGAAACTGTTTCAGAGGCTCCTGGGGCATATGGCATCTGCAGCCGCGGTAACGCCGCTCGGATTGCTTCATATGAGACCGCTCCAACACTGGCTTCACGATTGAGTCCCGAGATGGGCGTGGTAGAGCGGCTCGTGCCGGGTTCCAGTAACCCCGCACTGTCGCCAAACTCTCAGCTTGTGGTCGGACCCTTCGTTCCTGCGGGCAGGTGTTCCCCTAGAACAAGTGTCCAGGCACTCTGTGGTCTCCACGGATGCCTCTATCACCGGCTGGGGGGCCACGTACAACGGGCATGCAGCTTCAGGTCTGTGGACGGGGCCTCAAATGCATTGGCACATCAACTGCCTCGAATTGTTAGCAGTACATCTTGCGCTGGGCCGCTTCAAAACGTCGCTACAAGGCAAGCATGTACTGGTCCGTATGGACAACACTGCGACCGTTGCGTACATCAACCGTCAGGGTGGTCTACGCTCCCGCCGCATGTCACAACTCGCCCGCCATCTCCTCCTTTGGAGTCAGAAGCATCTGAGGTCGCTTCGTGCCGTTTACATTCCGGGCCTGCTCAACCGTGCAGCCGACGAGCTCTCACGGCAGCAGGTGCTACCGGGAGAATGGCGACTCCATCCCCCGGTGGTCCAGCTGATTTTCAGGCGCTTCGGGACCGCACAGATAGATCTGTTTGCCGCCCCGGACACGTCTCACTGCCAGTTGTTCTATTCCCTGACCGAGGGGACCCTCGGCACGGATGCTCTGGCACACAGCTGGCCCCGGGGTCTTCACAAGTATGCGTTTCCCCCAGTGAGCCTTCTGGCACAGACCTTGTGCAAAGTCAGGGAGGACGAGGAGCAGGTCTTGTTAGTTGCGCCGTATTGGCCCAACCGGACCTGGTTCCCGGAACTAGTGCTCCTCGCGACAGCCCCTCCCTGGCCCATCCCTCTGAGAGAGGACCTGCTCTCTCAGGGACGGGGCACCCTGTGGCACCCGCGTCCAGACCTCTGGAAGCTCCATGTCTGGTCCCTGGACGGGACGCGGAGGTTCTAGGTGACCTACCCCCAGCGGTAGTTGACACCATCACTTCCGCTAGAGCCCCCTCTACGAGGCGCCTCTATGCATTGAAGTGGAACCTATTCGTTGAATGGTGTTCTTCTCACGAGGAGAACCCCCGATCATGCTCGATCAGAGCCGTGCTTTCCTTCCTGCAAGATGGGTTGGAGCGAAGGCTGTCTCCCTCCACCCTTAAAGTGTACGTTGCCGCTATTGCCGCACATCACGATGCTGTTGATGGTAAGTCCTTGGGGAAGCACGACCTGATCGTTAGGTTCCTGAGGGAAGCGAAGAGACTGAATCCATCTCGCCCACTCTCTATACCCTCTTGGGATTTGTCTCTGGTCCTTTCGGCACTCCAGAGACCACCCTTTGAGCCTCTGCAATCAGCTGAGTTAAAAATCTTGTCCTGTAAGACAGTTCTCCTGGTTGCATTGGCCTCTATCAAGAGGGTAGGGGACCTACATGCTTTTTCGGTCGACGAATCGTGCCTAGAATTCGGCCCGGATAACTCTCACGTGATCCTGAGACCCCGGCCCGGATACGTGCCCAAGGTTCCTACCACTCCCTTCCGGGACCAGGTGGTGAACCTGCAAGCGCTGCCTTTGGAGGAGGCAGACCCAGCCCTGGCTTTTCTCTGTCCCGTCCGCGCTCTGCATTTGTATGTGGACAGAACGCAAAGCCTCAGGACCTCAGACCAGCTCTTCGTCTGTTACGGAGGCCAGCAGAAGGGAAAGGTTGTCTCCAAGCAGAGGATGGCCCACTGGATAGTGGATGCCATCGCCTTGGCTTACGAAGCCCAAGGCGTGCCTTGCCCGCCCGGGTTGAGAGCCCACTCCACTAGGAGTGTCGCTTCTTCTTGGGCGCTAGCACACGGCGCCTCGCTGACAGATATCTCTAGAGCTGCGGGTTGGGCGACACCTAACACGTTCGCTAGGTTCTATAGCCTACGTGTTGAGCCGGTTTCTTCCTGTGTGCTCGCTTCAACCAGCCGGTAACACCGAAGTTCCCGCTCTAGTGTCGGCTTGCTGCGCCACTCCCCTCTACGGAGCGGATACGTGCGCTCTTTTGCTCCAGTCGAGTTCCCCACCCAGGTGAACCCTGTGAGTTCCTCCACACCCCTTCGGCAGTTGGACGTTGCGGAGCGTCCGACGCCAGGCCTAGTGCTCGTATGCTTGTGTAACTTGTGCTAGGCTTGGTTCCGTATGTGTGATCCCTGCGGCGATCCCATATGAGTATTTTCCACGATCAGCTCCCTGCGGTGAGCCCGTGTCTTTCCCTTGGCAGAGCTCGCTCTGCTGTCACTGTCTGGTGTAGCCTCCCCCTCCTTAGGTGGAGCCACCCCAGTGACATTCCATATGTTGCACTGCCCCAACCGGCCAGTCCATGTGTGTATTCTCCACATGGTACCTCCCTTCGGGCAGGATGTGGCTCCGCAGCGTCCCTCTCCCCTGGAGAGGCACGCTTCCCAGTGTTATTCAAGAGTTCACTGCGTGGGTATGTGGAACAGCAGGTTCTCCCTCTACGCAGGTCTTCCGCATTGGGGGTCTGAGAGTCTTGCGTAGGGCACTGGATGTGGCAGCAACCGATGGCGTTTTCCATGGGATCCCCTAATGTCGTCACGTTGACGTCACGTTGAACGTGAGCGACTGAAGGGGAACGTCTCGGTTACTGATGTAACCCTCGTTCCCCGAAGGAGGGAACGGGAGACGTGACGTCCCACCGCCACAGTTGCTGACCATCGCTGTACGGCCGTCATTAAACTCGGCTCCTCAGTGAAAAACGGTGGGTGCTCGGGGCCGCTTCCTGTTTTATACCCGCGCTGCGGGGCGGGGGCGCGTGACGCGTTCACGCACGCCAACGTTCATTGGCTTGTTCTTAGATACTCGAAGTTGATAGGGCTCCCTGAAGTGATCCCCTAACGTCGTCACGTCGACGTCACGTCTCCCGTTCCCTCCTTCGGGGAATGAGGGTTACATCAGTAACCGAGACGATTTTTAAGCTGAGATTTAAAGGTCTGTAGGTTAGGGGTGGCACGAAGATCAGATGGTAGCTTATTCCACAGCTTAGGGCCGACAACACTAAAAGCCCTTCCGCCCACAGTAGACAGTTTATACCTGGGTACGACAAGCAGATTATCATTGCTGGATCTAAGGGTACGAGCGGGGACATATGGTTGCACTAACTCAGCAAGGTATTGAGGTGCGGGGCCATGACAGGCTTTATAAACTAAAATTAACAGTTTAAACTGGATGCGATTGACCACAGGAAGCCAGTGAAGTTGGGAAAGGATAGGAGTGATATGTGCAGATTTTTTGTTAGATGTAAGGGCTCGAGCAGCAGAGTTTTGTACCATTTGAAGCATTGTATAGCATTGGTGGGTAGGCCGCTATATTGTGATATAGATGGCCCATATGTGTGACATTTCACTCGCTATAATATCATTATAATATGAAACAAATAAGATGATCAGAATAAAAGAAATATCTGGGCTATGAAATGTACAACGAATAAAAAGAATGATCAATGTATGAACTATGTATGACTTGTTTGAGTGAAAAAACCTTTGACTCACAAACCTGCCGTTATCATGCACAGGATGCACAGATGCACAGGATACACAGACCCCCACCCTGCCTGAGGCAGTTTCCAAGAACCAGATGCACTGTTTATGTTATCTCACCTCCTATATACTGAGAATTAGGGTGTGCTGTCGCTAGCTAAATGTATCCTGCTGACGTAAGTGATTGCTGTTAGCTGCGGAAAGTGCTTGCTGTTAGCTGCGGAGAGTGCTTGCTGTTAGCTGCGTAAAGTATTTGCTGTTATCTACGGAAAGAAATTGCCGATAGCTACCACCAGTACCGGTGGAAACCTGGCTATAAAAGAAGGAGAGTCAGACGGACACTTCGCTCTTCCTTGCAAACAACACTCTGATATCCCAGCAGTTGTCAGAGGCAAGAAGCTAAAGGCCTAGCTAGTATCTATCTGTTAGTTAGTACTCATTTTGATCTGTAACAAGTGTTTCTTTTTCATTTGATTATTTTAATAAATTCTGTTACATTTATTATAATCATCTGACTGGACCTTGGATCATTGAGTGCTGTTCACTTTCCTTCAACTGAATCAAGAAGATTCTTTCTGGGGAGAACCAACATCAAGGGGTGAGAATTCTTTTGAGTTAAGAATAATTCACTGTTGAATTTGATTGATCAAACAGCCTAGCCAAAGAGGCAGCATATAACATGTAAACATATAGAGTGATATATGTACTACAAACTGTTATAGTGCGAACACGGTTGAAGAGTACCGCAAAAGGGAGACTTATAATATAAAGGGGAAATCTATTATCTCTATAATAGAATACCAATTTATATAGACTGATCACCTAACTCTTGAGGACACGACTAAAGGATAGGCTCTTTAGTTACCGCGGGATTATATTGATGTCCTGAACGGATGTCTTATAATTCGGAACGGTATTAATCGTGAAAATCCATCGCAATATAGGGAGTTACAGTAGTCCAATCTGGAGGTTATAAAAGCATGTATAACAGTTTCCCCCATCTCCAATGTTAAGAGAGGGGCGTATGCGAACAAAATTCCGCAAGTGAAAGAAGCATGATTTAACAACCTGGCTGATGTGTGAGTGAAAACATAACGAGGGATCGAACAAACCTCCCAGATTCCGCACAGTTTTTGAAGGCCTAATCTGGACACCATCAATATCAATAAAAAAGTCATGCCCGGGTAAGCTCTGTGATTTAGGGCCAGTCAACAAGATTTCAGTTTTCCCAGCATTAAGCTGTAGGAAGTTATCGGACATCCATGTTTTAAGTTCCTGAAGGCAAGAGACAACAGAAGTGGGTGGACAAAGTGGATTGGGTTTAACCGTGAAATAGATTTGAATATCATCCGCGTAACTATGAAAATTGAGACCATGCCGTCTGATGATCTGACCCAGTGGCAGCACATAAATGAGAAATAAAAGATTCACTTTTTATAGTCTGAGCTGTTGACACGACAGATCTTAGCACAGTTATTGGTGGTGTGTCCTACAATGTGAATAGAAGCACATGGTTGGCCACAGTTATCTATTTGCTATTTTTAAGGTATTGAGCTTTTGACGTCTTTGTTTGTCTACTCCAACTGTGATTGAAAGAGTGTATGGCAGTATGTTACGGTGCTTGCCATGATGCCCTGTATGCGACCATCTTTTCAAGGTCTTTTGGCTCCAAATTGGCATTGAGGCAGTCCTTGTAACATTTGAGTTGCCCTGTTTGAGAGTGCATGCCGCTCTGGAGCTGGCCATAGAAAACTTGCTTCGGCACACGCTTCACTGTTGTAATGGCCAAGAGAAATGCGGTCTTAAATGACAGCCATTTAATATCTGACTCTAGTATTGGCTCAAATGGGGGTTGACACAGGGAACCCTACTCAAATCCTACGTCAGACTTCACTCAGCACGTGTAGGACACAGACGATTAGCTCTTTCAGGAAGGCAACAATTAACCGATCAAATCCAAGTGAAGTATTACTAAACTCACCACACACCTTTTAGTGCCAAAAAATGTCCATTCTAACTGACTCAGTAGGTCTGGTCTGCTGGGCAGAAGATAAGGTTGCTCGATTGTCAGTGAAAGAAGAGTCTGAAACCATGGCCTTGCAGGCCAATGTAGAGCTACTAACAGCAGATGGTGGCTGCAGTCCTCCAAACCAGTGGTAATGGGGGGAAATCATGCAGTATAATGTCTAGCCAATCATGGGCTAGTGCATCCAGGCCCAAAGATTCCAGTTCGTCCCTCATGGAAAACCAACGAGGGCAGTGAGATGTTTGACTGTCCGCCAGGGCCGGCTCTAACCCTTTGGTTGCCCTAGGCGAAATTGAGTTTTGCACCCCCCCCCCCCCCCCACCCCCACCCTCAAAAATAATAAGTATTTTTTAAACTAAACAAAAATGCTCTTATAGTCAACAATACTTCAACAATAAATTGTTCATACAAATGCTACAAAGAACGTTCAAGGATATTTATAGTTGCATTGTACAAATATATTTTATCTGACCATAACTTGTAGTAGATAAATTACAATTGCACCTCTAGGCCTATTATAATTACTAATCTATTAGGCTGCTACAAGGTTAAGGGGGTTTCGGGGGTATCTCCCCCGTAAGAATTTTTTTGTGGATTTTAATGTTAAATTCATCAATCTGGTGCACTTTGAGAGTTCAAAACTAAAAGCTCCAACCCATATTCAGTGTGCAAATTGAACAAAGAAAAATTCAAACCTATTTTTATTACAGTGTCTGTCTACATTACACTACAACAATAATATATATAATATTAATCCCATGATGACAGACAGTAATAGCCATTGGCTATATTGTAAAACAAATGCACTGAAAAATAAAGGAAACTTTCATAAGTAGCCTTATTGTACAAATTTCTATACTTGAAAGTAAGTTATATAGGCCTATTTGGAAGTAACCCAGCGCCGTCAATTAAGTAAAACAATACGAATGGGCCACCGATGTACGAGTTTTATGGGCCGTTAAGACAAAAAATAGAAACATAGAAAAATAAAAGTATGAGATGTATCGGCCCAAAAAGCACGTCGGCCCAGAGGGAATCTCCCGGTAGTCCCGATGGCCAGAACATTTGACACCTTAATGGCTGCTGAGATGAGAACACTTACCTCTATACTGGGCTTTCTTTTTATCTTGTTGCTTTCTCCGTTTCGTCCCTGTGCACCAGAGGGTTTAGACCGCTTCATTTTCGATCAGCGCGCGCAGCAGCTGAGCACTTGCCTAACGTAACCATAGAACGTAACGTAACGCAACTAACCCCCGCCCCTTTAGGAAATGATCGATAATAATAATAATCCATTCAATCTAATAATCAGGTTGAAAAGTAATTAAACGTATGGCTGAGGGGCGCCTTTTAGGATGATCATGTTTAATAAACATGTTTTTGTTTCGCTTGTCATTCTAATTCTGTGATTAAGGGGAAGTAGGCCAAGGGCGACACTAGAGGGCGCCCGCGCCCCCAACACATTTGTCGCCCTAGGCAACCGCCTAGTTCGCCTATAGCAATCGCCGGCCCTGCTGTCCGCAAACACATCTACCACACAGTCCCATACGTTTGGGTGTAGATTCCAATCTCCAATCTCTGACTGAGTCGACCTGGTAGATATAATGCTCGAATGGAAAGCAGGTTGATCTGAGCCCAAACAAGCAGGTTGTGAGAGACTTGAAGCGCACTCTGTGACCTTGTGCCTCCCTGATGATAGTTGTAAAAAACCGTCACCCTGTTGTCTGTTTGCACCAGAACATGTTTTCCCAAGAGAACAGTCCGAAAATGAAGAAGGGTAAGAAACACAACGGTCAACTCTTAGGTGATGATATACTGGGCAACTTTTTGAGCAATGTTTCTGGGCAATGTTGCCGTCAACGGGCAACCAGGTGAGACACAGGGCCCACGACTGATCTAAATTATCCAGATAGAAATTTGTTGCCCATTCTCAATGGGAAAGTGTCCAGGCAACAATCAAACGGTAACATTGCCCAGCAACATTGCTCAAAAAGTTGCCTCGTGTATCATCACCTTTACTGTTGACTGTATGTCAACATTTATGTGTGCTGTGCGCAGGGCCCCTCTCCAAGTGCTATTCACTCCTCTCTTGTGCCAGACACAACACCATCCAAAAAGACTGGCATCTGTCCTGATGATCTCCCACCGTGCAGGTGGAAGTCCCAATGGAGCTCCTCTGAGGACAATCTGCTTCTGCGACCAAGGTATTAGAGCTTGCATCCAACGATGTGTGACTATGAACTTTGTGTATTGGTCTCGTACTGGGCACAGATCCTTTTGAATGTGCCATTGTTAGAATGGCCTCAGCCATAGCAGTCCCAGTGGTACTACTGTCGTTGCTGCTCTGAGCTTCCCCAAGAGTCTCATGAGAGGAATGTAGCTCTGACAATGGCCAACCCGAAGGCGACTTACAGACGTCAGAATTGACCCTATTCTCTCTAGAGTTGGAAAAGCCAGCACTGTGAAAGAGTTGAGAGAAAGACCCAAGAAATCGGTTGTCTGCATTGGGACAAGCTTGCATTTTTCCCAATTCACAGCAATCCCTAAAGCCGCAATATGGTCCAACAGATAATGAGCTTGATTTATTGCTTGCTGGGGTGATGCTGCACAGACAAGCCAGTCGTCCAGTTATGACAACACTCTCATGCCAATCCTTTGGTGTGGTTCCCATGCCGCCTGACAAACTTAAAAAACTCTTGGTCCCAGAGCAAGGCCAAACGGAAGAACCTTGAACTGGAATATTTGACCCATGAATGCAAGCGGAAGTAGTCACCTGTGTTCTGGAGCAAAAGGAACATGAAAATAGGCATCCTTCAACTCGATTGTCATGAACTCATGGCATAATGTTAACTTTAGGAAAGATTTAAATATCTCAAATCTAAGACAGGCCGAAATCGTGCTCAAGTGCGTGGCGTAGATCGTGAACTATTGTCTGTCTCATGCCAGCATACAGCAAAACTGTATATGGTATGTTCTGTATAGACTGTATATGCTTTTTTTTCATTTTGCAATACTTGTTTACGCTTATGATCGACTGCAGTGACACTGGAAGAAAGTAACAAACCTTCCGATCCTGATTCCAGACCCGCCAGAAGATTATGGAGCATTACGGGCACGGGTCAGACAGGCCTCTCTCTAATTTAAATTTGACAGAATATTCAGCATTTCACATCCGGGAACTGCAGGAATAGCAGTAGAGTACCGATGCATGATTAAATCTGCTGTTAGTCGACCTCACCAGCAGGGGGTGCAAGCGTGTGTTCACAAAGACCAAGTTAGAGAGAGTCATTCATTTAATTCATAAAAACGGATTTACAGAAATGGAGCAAGTGGTAAGTGTTTTTGATGATTATCAGGGCCAGTATATATATGCGGAAAGCTGATAAAGACACAAAAGCTGCATTTATGTTTAATTTAATGTCTCCGCGGTTATTTTCCCTGTGTACATGTAAACAGTTTCTACCGTGAACGAGATTATGTTATTCCCCGATGCTAATGTTCAGATCAAATGTTAAATCTGATTTAGTAGACATTTATTTCTTTCGGTTGTTTAGTTTCCTTAACCTTATATCACGGCACTGTGCTGCAGTCCTAGTGTTAAAACTAAATCTATGCAATGATCCCATGATGGAACCCCTAAAAGGTTCGATATGAAGCGCCTGACGAAACCCTTTATGGTTCCATATAGAACCTTTATCATTGAGTTGTGCAGTCCTTCATATTTTGATGACGTATCTGTGAACATATTCACAATACATCAGAGTTTCTTGAGCAGTGTATTGTGTGTATGAGTGATTCTTGATGTTGTTGAGCCATTCAGACACGCCTATAAGAGCAGAAACAGACTCCAGTATCTTCTGAATGACCCCTGACCCCTGACCACATGCAGTGAAGCTCTTCTGCTCACGAGCGGATCGTGTGTGAGTGTGTGTGCATGACTGTGTGGACCTGTTCTGTCTGTGTGAACAGAGAGACAGACAGTGTTTGCAATTATCAGGGATTTAACGGAGATTAACTCACTTCAATCTGACAAACAAGACAAGAACTTCCACAGACACACACACACTCAAACTCACGCGCGCACACACACTCAAAAACTCCCTCATACACACACACACACACACACACACACACACACACTCAAGCACAAATCAAGAGAATCTCAACTCATAAGCATTGTTTATTTTATGCATTTACTGATCTAGTTTCCTGATTTACAATATTATCATATAAATTAATACACTATCTACATTATGAAAACTGGTCAAATTCAAAAGCTTCTTGCAAAAGCTGAAACCTAATAGTAATTCCAATAATTCTCGTTTTTATACACATCTAAAACAGGAAAGAGCTTTGAGATTGATATTTTCACAGACGGCTGAAAGCTACAGAACAGAGAAGCAAATGAATCGCTGTAATTCACAGAAGCAACTGGATCCAGGCAGAGAACGCTTGATTTGCAGTTATCATTATTTGTCAATATGCTGAATATGCATCGTATATTCTGCATAATTGGATGTTTTTAAATAAAAACTGACAAAAAACTATACAAGTTTTAGGGCTGGACGATATGATGATATATACACTCACCTAAAGGATTATTAGGAACACCATACTAATACTGTGTTTGACCCCCTTTCGCCTTCAGAACTGCCTTAATTCTACGTGGCATTGATTCAACAAGGTGCTGAAAGCATTCTTTAGAAATGTTGGCCCATATTGATAGGATAGCATCTTGCAGTTGATGGAGATTTGTGGGATGCACATCCAGGGCACGAAGCTCCCGTTCCACCACATCCCAAAGATGCTCTATTGGGTTGAGATCTGGTGACTGTGGGGGCCATTTTAGTACAGTGAACTCATTGTCATGTTCAAGAAACCAATTTGAAATGATTCGAGCTTTGTGACATGGTGCATTATCCTGCTGGAAGTAGCCATCAGAGGATGGGTACATGGTGGCCATAAAGGGATGGACATGGTCAGAAACAATGCTCAGGTAGGCCGTGGCATTTAAACGATGCCCAATTGGCACTAAGTGGCTTAAAGTGTGCCAAGAAAACATCCCCCACACCATTACACCACCACCACCAGCCTGCACAGTGGTAACAAGGCATGATGGATCCATGTTCTCATTCTGTTTACGCCAAATTCTGACTCTACCATCTGAATGTCTCAAAAGAAATCGAGACTCATCAGACCAGGCAACATTTTTCCAGTCTTCAACTGTCCAATTTTGGTGAGCTCTTGCAAATTGTAGCCTCTTTTTCCTATTTGTAGTGGAGATGAGTGGTACCCCGTGGGGTCTTCTGCTGTTGTAGCCCATCCGCCTCAAGGTTGTGCGTGTTGTGGCTTCACAAATGCTATGCTGCATACCTCGGTTGTAACGAGTGGTTATTTCAGTCAAAGTTGCTCTTCTATCAGCTCGAATCAGTCGGCCCATTCTCCTCTGACCTCTAGCATCAACAAGGCATTTTCGCCCACAGGACTGCCGCATACTGGATGTTTTTCCCTTTTCACACCATTCTTTGTAAACCCTAGAAATGGTTGTGCGTGAAAATCCCAGTAACTGAGCAGATTGTGAAATACTCAGACCGCCCCATCTGGCACCAACAACCATGCCACGCTCAAAATTGCTTAAATCACCTTTCTTTCCCATTCTGACATTCAGTTTGGAGTTCAGGAGATTGTCTTGACCAGGACCACACTCCTAAATGCATTGAAGCAACTGCCATGTGATTGGTTGATTAGATAATTGCATTAATGAGAAATTGAACAGGTGTTCCTAATAATCCTTTAGGTGAGTGTATATAACATTGATATAAGTGATCATATGGATTTAGACCTACATATATTATATTTATATAAAGCGTTCACAGGTAAATCTGCTGTATGTATTTCTTTGGTAAGTTGTAGGGAACACTATATCGAGTCCAACCTTTAGTTTAAACTGATAATGGGTTGTTTTACTGGTGTTTTCTCAGTTTCCCTGTTAACTCCAGTCACACTCAGCTCTTCTGACACTCAGTGCGGCGGAGGGAGTGTGTTCCCGCGGGAAAGAGACGTCGAGGCATTTATTAGTCATGAAAAAAAAAGAGTTCTCAACTAACATTTTGAGTCTGAGTTTTCATTGACAGAATTAAGCCTGATGTGTTTTTTATAAGTAGCCTATATTGTAGAACTATAAATGAGATCAGGTGTAAGAGACACTTATCAGATTCAGAATCTTTATTTGTCATTATACAAAAGATTATATGCAATCTTATTCAGCGCAAAATCAATCTCCGACTTTACAAATAATGATCATATGTGCAAACAAAAATGATGGTTTAATCTCGGGAGGGCAGCGAGGAGGTTGAAGACCTACTTTAACTAGTTCCTCTCTGACATAATCCTGCAGCAACACTCGTGATAATCCAAGCACATTCATGTTTCCACATCTCACATGTATAAGGAGAAGCCTTTGCCGGGTCACGTGTGTACAGTGGAGGCTCACAGCGCTCAGGATCCCAGCGTGGGATGTGCGGAGACACTGAAACACACTCCTCTTTCTTCTGTGGCACGGATACAGACGTGGAGGAGGCACACACACACAAAACAGTGTGTGAAATCTGCCAGCGCACAGAATCTCTGAGAGACAGGCGGATTGATGGCTGCTATAAATACCAGCTCCTACATAAGCTCTACTCACACAGCAAAACCAGTTTGATCTGAGGCTGTAATACAGCATCAGCAACAGCACACGAAGCATCCTCGGTGAATGAAGAAGACTGTTTTCAGGACTGTTAGGGGGTTTGCATTATGTGTCCACATCATCCTGTCAATGGATGGACTTTTATCATTTAAAACAGCATATATTTAAATCAACATAACCCTCATCCTTCCCTCGCACTTTGTAACACATCTTTCCCTCGTGTGTCAAAATGACCCGAAGCCCGAAAATTATACTTAATTTTTTTTGTTCAGAAAGCTTATTTTATTTCATTTTGATAATAATTTATAAATAGTTTTTTAATGCAATTTGTTTTTGGGGAGATTTATTTGTTATGTGTTATTTTATTTACCTTTAAATGACTAGATTAGGGACATTAGAACACATCCTGAGCGGCTGCTGCAAGGCGCTGGCTGAGGGCTGGTACCGATGGAGGCACGACCAGCTCCTCAAATCCATCGCTGAGCCAATCAGCAAGGGGATCAAGTTACAGCCGATACACCCAAGCTATAGCCAAGGCCATTCACTTCATCAAACAAGGACAAAAGCCAGAGAAAACATCGAAAAACTGCTCTGTAGGTTTGCTCTCCACGGCCCAAGACTGGCTGATGACAGTCGACCTGGAAAAGCAGCTGAAAATCCCAACACACATCACCCAGTCCAAATTAAGACCTGACATCATCTTAGTCTCTGAGGCCACAGAACATCAGATCTTGTTAGAGCTGACAGTGTCCTGGGAGGAGAGGATGGAGAAGCTCAAGAGAGAAAAATGGAGAAATACCAAGAACTGATGGAGGATTGTCGGAGGAATGGATGGAGGACCAGGCGTATGCCAGTAGAGGTGGTCAGTAGGGGATTTGCTAGTTACGCCCTGAGGAAGGCCTACGGCACGCTGGGCATAACAGGTGCTAACCGAACAAGAGCCATAGGCAACAACGTGGAGGCCACAGAAGAAGCATCCAGATGGCTGTGGTTAGAGAGGGGAGAGCAGCAGAAGAAGCGTCCAGATGGCTGTGGTTAGAGAGGGGAGAGCAGCAGAAGAAGCATCCAGATGGCTGTGGTTAGAGAGGGGAGAGCAGCAGAAGAAGCGTCCAGATGGCTGTGGTTAGAGAGGGGAGAGCAGCAGAAGAAGCGTCCAGATGGCTGTGGTTAGAGAGGGGAGAGCAGCAGAAGAAGCGTCCAGATGGCTGTGGTTAGAGAGGGGAGAGCAGCAGAAGAAGGGTCCAGATGGCTGTGGTTAGAGAGGGGAGAGCAGCAGAAGAAGAGTCCAGATGGCTGTGGTTAGAGAGGGGAGAGCAGCAGAAGAAGCGTCCAGATGGCTGTGGTTAGAGAGGGGAGAGCAGCAGAAGAAGCGTCCAGACGGCTGTGGTTAGAGAGGGGAGAGCAGCAGAAGAAGGGTCCAGATGGCTGTGGTTAGAGAGGGGAGAGCAGCAGAAGAAGCGTCCAGATGGCTGTGGTTAGAGAGGGGAGAGCAGCAGAAGAAGAGTCCAGATGGCTGTGGTTAGAGAGGGGAGAGCAGCAGAAGAAGCGTCCAGATGGCTGTGGTTAGAGAGGGGAGAGCAGCAGAAGAAGCGTCCAGATGGCTGTGGTTAGAGAGGGGAGAGCAGCAGAAGAAGCGTCCAGATGGCTGTGGTTAGAGAGGGGAGAGCAGCAGAAGAAGCGTCCAGATGGCTGTGGTTAGAGAGGGGAGAGCAGCAGAAGAAGAGTCCAGATGGCTGTGGTTAGAGAAGGGAGAGCAGCAGAAGAAGCGTCCAGATGGCTGTGGTTAGAGAGGGGAGAGCAGCAGAAGAAGGGTCCAGATGGCTGTGGTTAGAGAGGGGAGAGCAGCAGAAGAAGCGTCCAGATGGCTGTGGTTAGAGAGGGGAGAGCAGCTCCTCAAATCCATCGCTGAGCCAATCAGCAAGGGGATCAAGTTACAGCCGATACACCCAAGCTATAGCCAAGGCCATTCACTTCATCAAGCAAGGACAAAAGCCAGAGAAAACATCGAAAAACTGCTCTGTAGGTTTGCTCTCCACGGCCCAAGACTGGCTGATGACAGTCGACCTGGAAAAGCAGCTGAAAATCCCAACACACATCACCCAGTCCAAATTAAGACCTGACATCATCTTAGTCTCTGAGGCCACAGAACATCAGATCTTGTTAGAGCTGACAGTGTCCTGGGAGGAGAGGATGGAGAAGCTCAAGAGAGAAAAATGGAGAAATACCAAGAACTGGTGGAGGGTTGTCGGAGGAATGGATGGAGGACCAGGCGTATGCCAGTAGAGGTGGTCAGTAGGGGATTTGCTAGTTACGCCCTGAGGAAGGCCTACGGCACGCTGGGCATAACAGGTGCTAACCGAACAAGAGCCATAGGCAACAACGTGGAGGCCACAGAAGAAGCATCCAGATGGCTGTGGTTAGAGAGGGGAGAGCAGCAGAAGAAGCGTCCAGATGGCTGTGGTTAGAGAGGGGAGAGCAGCAGAAGAAGCGTCCAGATGGCTGTGGTTAGAGAGGGGAGAGCAGCAGAAGAAGCGTCCAGATGGCTGTGGTTAGAGAGGGGAGAGCAGCAGAAGAAGGGTCCAGATGGCTGTGGTTAGAGAGGGGAGAGCAGCAGAAGAAGAGTCCAGATGGCTGTGGTTAGAGAGGGGAGAGCAGCAGAAGAAGCGTCCAGATGGCTGTGGTTAGAGAGGGGAGAGCAGCAGAAGAAGCGTCCAGACGGCTGTGGTTAGAGAGGGGAGAGCAGCAGAAGAAGGGTCCAGATGGCTGTGGTTAGAGAGGGGAGAGCAGCAGAAGAAGCGTCCAGATGGCTGTGGTTAGAGAGGGGAGAGCAGCAGAAGAAGAGTCCAGATGGCTGTGGTTAGAGAGGGGAGAGCAGCAGAAGAAGCGTCCAGATGGCTGTGGTTAGAGAGGGGAGAGCAGCAGAAGAAGCGTCCAGATGGCTGTGGTTAGAGAGGGGAGAGCAGCAGAAGAAGAGTCCAGATGGCTGTGGTTAGAGAGGGGAGAGCAGCAGAAGAAGGGTCCAGATGGCTGTGGTTAGAGAGGGGAGAGCAGCAGAAGAAGCGTCCAGATGGCTGTGGTTAGAGAGGGGAGAGCAGCAGAAGAAGCGTCCAGATGGCTGTGGTTAGAGAGGGGAGAGCAGCAGAAGAAGGGTCCAGATGGCTGTGGTTAGAGAGGGGAGAGCAGCAGAAAAAGCGTCCAGATGGCTGTGGTTAGAGAGGGGAGAGCAGCAGAAGAAGGGTCCAGATGGCTGTGGTTAGAGAGGGGAGAGCAGCAGAAGAAGCGTCCAGATGGCTGTGGTTAGAGAGGGGAGAGCAGCAGAAGAAGCGTCCAGATGGCTGTGGTTAGAGAGGGGAGAGCAGCAGAAGAAGCGTCCAGATGGCTGTGGTTAGAGAGGGGAGAGCAGCAGAAGAAGAGTCCAGATGGCTGTGGTTAGAGAAGGGAGAGCAGCAGAAGAAGCGTCCAGATGGCTGTGGTTAGAGAGGGGAGAGCAGCAGAAGAAGGGTCCAGATGGCTGTGGTTAGAGAGGGGAGAGCAGCAGAAGAAGCGTCCAGATGGCTGTGGTTAGAGAGGGGAGAGCAGCAGAAGAAGCGTCCAGATGGCTGTGGTTAGAGAGGGGAGAGCAGCAGAAGAAGCGTCCAGATGGCTGTGGTTAGAGAGGGGAGAGCAGCAGAAGAAGCGTCCAGATGGCTGTGGTTAGAGAGGGGAGAGCAGCAGAAGAAGGGTCCAGATGGCTGTGGTTAGAGAGGGGAGAGCAGCAGAAGAAGGGTCCAGATGGCTCTGGTTAGAGAGGGGAGAGCAGCAGAAGAAGCGTCCAGATGGCTGTGGTTAGAGAGGGGAGAGCAGCAGAAGAAGCGTCCAGATGGCTGTGGTTAGAGAGGGGAGAGCAGCAGAAGAAGCGTCCAGATGGCTGTGGTTAGAGAGGGGAGAGCAGCAGAAGAAGCGTCCAGATGGCTGTGGTTAGAGAGGGGAGAGCAGCAGAAGAAGCGTCCAGATGGCTGTGGTTAGAGAGGGGAGAGCAGCAGAAGAAGCGTCCAGATGGCTGTGGTTAGAGAGGGGAGAGCAGCAGAAGAAGAGTCCAGATGGCTGTGGTTAAAGAGGGGAGAGCAGCAGAAGAAGCGTCCAGATGGCTGTGGTTAGAGAGGGGAGAGCAGCAGAAGAAGCATCCAGATGGCTGTGGTTAGAGAGGGGAGAGCAGCAGAAGAAGCGTCCAGATGGCTGTGGTTAGAGAGGGGAGAGCAGCAGAAGAAGCGTCCAGATGGCTGTGGTTAGAGAGGGGAGAGCATCAGAAGAAGCGTCCAGATGGCTGTGGTTAGAGAGGGGAGAGCAGCAGAAGAAGAGTCCAGATGGCTGTGGTTAGAGAGGGGAGAGCAGCAGAAGAAGCGTCCAGATGGCTGTGGTTAGAGAGGGGAGAGCAGCAGAAGAAGCGTCCAGATGGCTGTGGTTAGAGAGGGGAGAGCAGCAGAAGAAGCGTCCAGATGGCTGTGGTTAGAGAGGGGAGAGCAGCAGAAGAAGAGTCCAGATGGCTGTGGTTAGAGAGGGGAGAGCAGCAGAAGAAGCGTCCAGATGGCTGTGGTTAGAGAGGGGAGAGCAGCAGAAGAAGCGTCCAGATGGCTGTGGTTAGAGAGGGGAGAGCAGCAGAAGAAGCGTCCAGATGGCTGTGGTTAGAGAGGGGAGAGCAGCAGAAGAAGGGTCCAGATGGCTGTGGTTAGAGAGGGGAGAGCAGCAGAAGAAGCGTCCAGATGGCTGTGGTTAGAGAGGGGAGAGCAGCAGAAGAAGGGTCCAGATGGCTGTGGTTAGAGAGGGGAGAGCAGCAGAAGAAAAGTCCAGATGGCTGTGGTTAGAGAGGGGAGAGCAGCAGAAGAAGCGTCTAGATGGCTGTGGTTAGAGAGGGGAGAGCAGCAGAAGAAGCGTTCAGATGGCTGTGGTTAGAGAGGGGAGAGCAGCAGAAGAAGCGTCCAGATGGCTGTGGTTAGAGAGGGGAGAGCAGCAGAAGAAGCGTCCAGATGGCTGTGGTTAGAGAGGGGAGAGCAGCAGAAGAAGCGTCCAGATGGCTGTGGTTAGAGAGGGGAGAGCAGCAGAAGAAGCGTCCAGATGGCTGTGGTTAGAGAGGGGAGAGCAGCAGAAGAAGCGTTCAGATGGCTGTGGTCAGAGAGGGGAGAGCAGCAGAAGAAGCGTCCAGATGGCTGTGGTCAGAGAGGGGAGAGCAGCAGAAGAAGCGTCTAGATGGCTGTGGTTAGAGAGGGGAGAGCAGCAGAAGAAGCGTCCAGATGGCTGTGGTTAGAGAGGGGAGAGCAGCAGAAGAAGCGTCCAGATGGCTGTGGTTAGAGAGGGGAGAGCAGCAGAAGAAGCGTCCAGATGGCTGTGGTTAGAGAGGGGAGAGCAGCAGAAGAAGCGTCCAGATGGCTGTGGTTAGAGAGGGGAGAGCAGCAGAAGAAGCGTCCAGATGGCTGTGGTTAGAGAGGGGAGAGCAGCAGAAGAAGAGTCCAGATGGCTGTGGTTAGAGAGGGGAGAGCAGCAGAAGAAGCGTCCAGATGGCTGTGGTTAGAGAGGGGAGAGCAGCAGAAGAAGCGTCCAGATGGTTGTGGTTAGAGAGGGGAGAGCAGCAGAAAAAGCGTCCAGATGGCTGTGGTTAGAGAGGGGAGAGCAGCAGAAGAAGAGTCCAGATGGCTGTGGTTAGAGAGGGGAGAGCAGCAGAAGAAGCGTCCAGATGGCTGTGGTTAGAGAGGGGAGAGCAGCAGAAGAAGCGTCCAGATGGCTGTGGTTAGAGAGGGGAGAGCAGCAGAAGAAGCGTCCAGATGGCTGTGGTTAGAGAGGGGAGAGCAGCAGAAGAAGCGTCCAGATGGCTGTGGTTAGAGAGGGGAGAGCAGCAGAAGAAGAGTCCAGATGGCTGTGGTTAGAGAGGGGAGAGCAGCAGAAGAAGCGTCCAGATGGCTGTGGTTAGAGAGGGTAGAGCAGCAGAAGAAGCGTCCAGATGGCTGTGGTTAGAGAGGGGAGAGCAGCAGAAGAAGAGTCCAGATGGCTGTGGTTAGAGAGGGGAGAGCAGCAGAAAAAGCGTCCAGATGGCTGTGGTTAGAGAGGGGAGAGCAGCAGAAGAAGCGTCCAGATGGCTGTGGTTAGAGAGGGGAGAGCAGCAGAAGAAGCGTCCAGATGGCTGTGGTTAGAGAGGGGAGAGCAGCAGAAGAAGCGTCCAGATGGCTGTGGTTAGAGAAGGGAGAGCAGCAGAAGAAGCGTCCAGATGGCTGTGGTTAGAGAGGGGAGAGCAGCAGAAGAAGCGTCCAGATGGCTGTGGTTAGAGAGGGGAGAGCAGCAGAAGAAGCGTCCAGATGGCTGTGGTTAGAGAGGGGAGAGCAGCAGAAGAAGGGTCCAGATGGCTGTGGTTAGAGAGGGGAGAGCAGCAGAAGAAGGGTCCAGATGGCTGTGGTTAGAGAGGGGAGAGCAGCAGAAGAAGGGTCCAGATGGCTGTGGTTAGAGAGGGGAGAGCAGCAGAAGAAGGGTCCAGATGGCTGTGGTTAGAGAGGGGAGAGCAGCAGAAGAAGCGTCCAGATGGCTGTGGTAAGAGAGGGGAGAGCAGCAGAAGAAGCGTCCAGATGGCTGTGGTTAGAGAGGGGAGAGCAGCAGAAGAAGCGTCCAGATGGCTGTGGTTAGAGAGGGGAGAGCAGCAGAAGAAGCGTCCAGATGGCTGTGGTTAGAGAGGGGAGAGCAGCAGAAGAAGGGTCCAGATGGCTGTGGTTAGAGAGGGGAGAGCAGCAGAAGAAGGGTCCAGCTGGCTGTGGTTAGAGAGGGGAGAGCAGCAGAAGAAGCGTCCAGATGGCTGTGGTAAGATGAGGGGAGAGCTGCAGAAGAAGGGTCCAGCTGGCTGTGGTTAGAGAGGGGAGAGCAGCAGAAGAAGCGTCCAGATGGCTGTGGTAAGATGAGGGGAGAGCTGCAGAAGAAGGGTCCAGATGGCTGTGGTTAGAGAGGGGAGAGCAGCAGAAGAAGCGTCCAGATGGCTGTGGTTAGAGAGGGGAGAGCAGCAGAAGAAGCGTCCAGATGGCTGTGGTTAGAGAGGGGAGAGCAGCAGAAGAAGGGTCCAGATGGCTGTGGTTAGAGAGGGGAGAGCAGCAGAAGAAGAGTCCAGATGGCTGTGGTTAGAGAGGGGAGAGCAGCAGAAGAAGCGTCCAGATGGCTGTGGTAAGAGAGGGGAGAGCAGCAGAAGAAGCGTCCAGATGGCTGTGGTTAGAGAGGGGAGAGCAGCAGAAGAAGCGTCCAGATGGCTGTGGTCAGAGAGGGGAGAGCAGCAGAAGAAGGGTCCAGATGGCTGTGGTTAGAGAGGGGAGAGCAGCAGAAGAAGAGTCCAGATGGCTGTGGTTAGAGAGGGGAGAGCAGCAGAAGAAGCGTCCAGATGGCTGTGGTAAGAGAGGGGAGAGCAGCAGAAGAAGCGTCCAGATGGCTGTGGTTAGAGAGGGGAGAGCAGCAGAAGAAGCGTCCAGATGGCTGTGGTTAGAGAGGGGAGAGCAGCAGAAGAAGGGTCCAGATGGCTGTGGTTAGAGAGGGGAGAGCAGCAGAAGAAGGGTCCCGATGGCTGTGGTTAGAGAGGGGAGAGCAGCAGAAGAAGCGTCCAGATGGCTGTGGTTAGAGAGGGGAGAGCAGCAGAAGAAGGGTCCAGATGGCTGTGGTTAGAGAGGGGAGAGCAGCAGAAGAAGGGTCCAGATGGCTGTGGTTAGAGAGGGGAGAGCAGCAGAAGAAGCGTCCAGATGGCTGTGGTTAGAGAGGGGAGAGCAGCAGAAGAAGCGTCCAGATGGCTGTAGTTAGAGAGGGGAGAGCAGCAGAAGAAGCGTCCAGACGGCTGTGGTTAGAGAGGGGAGAGCAGCAGAAGAAGGGTCCAGATGGCTGTGGTTAGAGAGGGGAGAGCTGCAGAAGAAGCGTCCAGATGGCTGTGGTAAGAGAGGGGAGAGCAGCAGAAGAAGTATCCAGATGGCTGTGGTAAGAGAGGGGAGAGCTGCAGAAGAAGGGTCCAGATGGCTGTGGTTAGAGAGGGGAGAGCAGCAGAAGAAGCGTCCAGATGGCTGTGGTTAGAGAGGGGAGAGCAGCAGAAGAAGCGTCCAGATGGCTGTGGTTAGAGAGGGGAGAGCAGCAGAAGAAGCGTCCAGATGGCTGTGGTTAGAGAGGGGAGAGCAGCAGAATGCCACTTGGACACAGGCCGGGTCTGATCAGCCTCGGTCGGGTCGCCTGGACGAGGGTGTCTGGTGTAGTAGCCAACTAGGTGAACCCGGAAATGTTGAGTACACCAAAGTTTTATTGCAGAAATGTGAAGTATGGGTCCCCAGCATACAGAAACTGCTGGATGCTAATTTGCATATGTTGAGCAATTTGCATAATTAGCATTATTAGCTTAATCATCCATTTTGATTTTGATTTTGCACTGTATGGCCAATTTTTACAATATGTGAGTGGTTTTAGAGGTTTTAGAGAATGCTGATTTCTTTTCTGCCATTTTCAGATTTCAAAGAGCTAATTTTATTTCATAAATTGATTTATTTTTATTTCACATTTTGATTACTTTCAGCCATAATTTTAGGTTATTTTATGGTAAACAAAATAATCTTACATTTCAGAATCATGAGTGCTCTTGTGAATGTTTATGCATTGTTTTCAGGGTGTAGTGAGGCTGAATCCCCTTCTGACACTTTTGAAGATTCAAAATTGCTTCTTGGATAAACGATGAATCTTTGTTAGGCTGCATGTAATGCATTTCTGGATGAAAAAGCAATGCGGATATTTGACATAACTTGGATCCTGCAACTGTACGATGCATGTTAATGGGGTAGCTCTTTAAGACACCCAATGACATGACATCACCTAAGCCCATCACCATGTGTGATCAACAAACTATGAACAAATATACACTATATACACTCACCTAAAGGATTATTAGGAACACCATACTAATACTGTGTTTGACCCCCTTTCGCCTTCAGAACTGCCTTAATTCTACGTGGCATTGATTCAACAAGGTGCTGAAAGCATTCTTTAGAAATGTTGGCCCATATTGATAGGATACCATCTTGCAGTTGATGGAGATTTGTGGGATGCACATCCAGGGCACGAAGCTCCCGTTCCACCACATCCCAAAGATGCTCTATTGGGTTGAGATCTGGTGACTGTGGGGGCCATTTTAGTACAGTGAACTCATTGTCATGATCAAGAAACCAATTTGAAATGATTCGAGCTTTGTGACATGGTGCATTATCCTGCTGGAAGTAGCCATCAGAGGATGGGTACATGGTGGCCATAAAGGGATGGACATGGTCAGAAACAATGCTCAGGTAGGCCGTGGCATTTAAACGATGCCCAATTGGCACTAAGGGGCCTAAAGTGTGCCAAGAAAACATCCCCCACACCATTACACCACCACCACCAGCCTGCACAGTGGTAACAAGGCATGATGGATCCATGTTCTCATTCTGTTTACGCCAAATTCTGACTCTACCATCTGAATGTCTCAACAGAAATCGAGACTCATCAGACCAGGCAACATTTTTCCAGTCTTCAACTGTCCAATTTTGGTGAGCTCTTGCAAATTGTAGCCTCTTTTTCCTATTTGTAGTGGAGATGAGTGGTACCCGGTGGGGTCTTCTGCTGTTGTAGCCCATCCGCCTCAAGGTTGTGCGTGTTGTGGCTTCACAAATGCTTTGCTGCATACCTCGGTTGTAACGAGTGGTTATTTCAGTCAAAGTTGCTCTTCTATCAGCTTCAATCAGTCGGCCCATTCTCCTCTGACCTCTAGCATCAACAAGGCATTTTCGCCCACAGGACTGCCGCATACTGGATGTTTTTCCCTTTTCACACCATTCTTTGTAAACTCTAGAAATGGTTGTGCGTGAAAATCCCAGTAACTGAGCAGATTGTGAAATACTCAGACCGGCCCGTCTGGCACCAACAACCATGCCACGCTCAAACTTGCTTAAATCACCTTTCTTTCCCATTCTGACATTCAGTTTGGAGTTCAGGAGATTGTCTTGACCAGGACCACACCCCTAAATGCATTGAAGCAACTGCCATGTGATTGGTTGATTAGATAATTGCATTAATGAGAAATTGAACAGGAGTCAAGAGTTAAAACTGAGTCTGGGCAACCCGGGTCAGCCCGGGTTCAGGCAAACTGCTATGCCTCACAATTAATTAAGAAAAGGCAGCCTCATCATCTTCACTATCCTCGTCTGTTCTGTCATCATCTTCTCCAGACCCTTCATCCCTCTCTTTGTGTTCTTGGTGTTGTGTAAGTATGTTGCAGCATATACCATCATTGCCTTTGCAGGAACAATAACTACAGGCCAGACCTGCAGCTGCACAGCTGCACTTTGCTGATGTACAAGGTTTCAACCTGGCTTTGCAACCAAAGCTGACAACATCTAACAAAGCAGGAGGAGCAACTGGACTTGAATCCTGGGTGGGCATAATCAGTTTCTCTCCTTCCTTTAGGCCCATCTTCTTGTCCCATCCAAACAAGGTGATATCCACAACCGGTGGATCAGGCTGGTCTGCTGCTTTCCATAGCAGCACATGTAGGTGGGCACATCTTGTCATCACTGAGAATGTGAACAGCTCAAGCCCCATGTCTGACAGCATCTAACATGTAAGATATAAGTGATATATCGGCCTCATCATGAGTGTCAATGCTGTCAGCTTTACTGACCATCATGATCTTACTTCCTACATTGAAAGTACACAGGAGTTCGCTCAGCCTTTGTTTGTTGTGCTTTTTTTTTCAAGACTTTGTCTCGACTAGGTAGAGGTGTAGTCAGTGAGACTGACTCTTCTATGTCTCGCATGGTCCTTGGCAGACACCTGCAAATATCTGTCAACGATAACAAATGTTTGGGTGTCGTAACCATCAAGCGGACGTCCCATGCTGGCTCCCGTCGTGCTTCACCCTCCTCTTTGTGTCTGTTGGACACAGTCTTCTCTGATGCTAGTGTATCACTGTACATGTCATCCAATGACTGAGAGAGATGGAACTGGATTAATATTCTGAATGATCCAAACTGACTTCTGACCTGTAATGTTGCCTGAATCATAATCATACACTGTTCGCTCGTTGGCCAGAGGAGAACTGACCCCCGACTGAGTCTGGGTTCTCTCAAGGTTTTTTTCTCCATTTCTATCACCTGATGGAGTTTTGGTTCCTTGCCACTGTTGTCTTGGCTTTTGGCTTGCTTAGTGGGGGACATTTAATATTCAACTATATTATTGATCTGCCTTACTTAAGGTGGGGGATGACGCAATTTTCTTCTAGAAACAAACTTTGTTGTATTAATTTCATGTTATCACTGTGAAGCTGCTTTGATACAATCTGTATTGTAAAAAGCGCTATATAAATAAAGGTGACTTGGCTTGACTGACTAGATGTGAACATATGCCAAATGATTGGATACAAACTGCAACCTGCTCAGGGTTGGTTGAAATACCCTTCATGCCTCCTGCTCCCTTCCCTTGCCTGATGTATGTCTGCTTCCCAAAACATATCGGCTCACACTGCAGGTGCACCATCTAAATGGCGGCACACATGACTTCCGGCAAGAAGGTCTCTTTGTTTTGAAAGTACTTAACCCTAGAGTTGAATGGTTAAATAATCCTCCACAACAACTTGAGAAATCAGCAATAACATTGAATATCGACGGTTTTTAATCATTTCCTTATCAAACCACAAGAAGTCTGAATTTAAAAAAAAGAAGAATCCGAAATTTTTAAATAATGGTTACTAATTTTAGAACACCAGATTCACCCACAAAATGGATCTGACTAGAAATTCACAATGTATTGAACAATACTGTCATTATAACTCTGTCCACCTTTTATCTTAATGTGAAAACATAAGTAATGTCAACATTAAAATGTCAACATTAAATCCATTGACTGACTTTTGTACGGAAATTAAGGCGATATAAGAAAAAATCCCTTCTGATGCTCCCTTGCTTTACAACATACGTATTACAACTACAACAGCGAGCTGCAACAGCTTATTTGCATAAAGACATGACCGTACCTCAAGAAATGTAAACAAATTTAGGTTATCAACATTCACATCAAAGAGCAAGAGCTCTTGTGATTCTGAAATGTGAGATTATTGTGTTTACCATGAAAATAACCTAAAATTTTGTCCGAAATTAATAAAAAATGTGTCTAAATTTATCCAAATTTGTTATAGAATTACCATTTTGTAGTCTGAAAGTGCCAGAAATTAAATCAGCATCCTCTAAAACCACTCACATATTGTATAAATTGGCCATACAGTGCAAAATATGTAGTCAAAATAAGCTAATCATGCAAATTGCTCAACATATGCAAAATAGCATCTGGCAGTTTCTGTATGTTGGGGACCCATACTTCACATTTCTGCAATAGAATTTTGGTGTACTCAACATTTCCGGGTTCACAATGGGGCTCTATGGGCAGGAGCAAATTGATGCAATCCACACTCACCTGACATCAATTACACACACACACACACACACACACACACACACACACACACACACACACACACACACACACACACACACATGATAAAATCACCATGTATGTCCTTTTAAAAAAATAGTTAAAGAAGAGGGGCAAACCATAGGGGAGTCATCATAATTCATAAATGGTGTTAATAAAAAAAAATGTGAACAACAATATTGTTTCTTTCTTATAAATGGCCCTTGGAATTTTAGAAAAGGGATCAATTGTGTTTGTCTTCATAAAATGCTAGGACACTGTTTTGTAGCTGTATGACGACCAATAGAGAATAGTAGCTACAGCAGATATTTAGTCGAGGATCCATATGATTACATGGTACTGTCTAATGGGCTAAATTTGGTTAATATCTAAATGTAACTTTATATAAATTCATAACACATTTCACTCAGTCTCCCATAAAAACCTACAGTGAATAGGCCTATAACTCCAGCAGGTCATATACTTGTCATAACATAATTGATCCAACTATGTGTATTTTTAATTTTTCAATTCACAAAAAATAGTCTTCAGTAGGCTGAGTGAAGAGAGTGAAGCCCAACTGAATATCTACAGACATTTTAATCCGTGCAGATCTACACTGTAGCGTTTATATTTAAATGAACAAAAAACTAAAAAATTGTCAAGTCTATGGACGAGTTATTAATGTGCACGCGTCGATTTAATTATGTTATTTCGCAGTATATCCCCCTACTGGACACATCAGGAACAACAGGGGCGTAAAACTGCCGGCTCCAGCTGCCTCATGTACAAAGACTTGCGTTGAATTCATACTAAAACATTGCGTACGGACAAAGCTGTAAATGTGCGTACGCACAAAAAAAAGCAGATGTATGAATCTCTGCGTACGAAGGATCCCACGCATATTCTCTTTGTACATCCCAATTAACGTAAAATTGAGCGCACATGCACGAGCACAACGCCCCACCCAGTCTCCTCCCCCAATTAAATTAATTTAAATATGGTAATTAGTCCAATTTGGCAAAAGAAACCTGCAAGAACATGGCTAAAGCATGCAAGCAAGAAACGAAATTTCACTGAAAAGGTCTTCTGTGTGAAAGTGTAATTTATTCCTGTGATTAAAGCTGTATTTTCAGCATCATTTCTCCAGTCTTCAGTGTCACATGATCCTTCAGAAATCACTCTAATATGAGGATCTGATGCTCAAGACACATTTTTGAGTATTATCAGTGTTGAAAACAGGTGTGCTTCTGCTTCATATTTTCGTGGAAACCGTGATATAGTATTTTCAGGATTCTTTCATGAATAAAAACTTAAATCAAACAGATATAGAAATCTTATAATCTTTTGTAACATTATAAATGCATTTACTCTCACTTTTAAACAAATTCAATGTGTCCTTGCTGAATAAAAATATGACTTTCTTTTTTTATCTTTACTGACCGAATTAATGAAGTTTATTTTTTATTCCTAGTTAAGCCAACGCTGCCATTGCTAAACGGGTTGTATCAATTTGCACATGCTTTATATATGTTCTTACTTAATTGCATAATTGAATATTTTAATAAGACTCGTGTGACAATGCTATGTCAAATAATTTATCAATTACAAATTATAAGCAATATCTGACAGCTGGTGGTGCGATAGAACAATTCGTAGTGTAATGTTTGCCACTTCACTTTATTGCCTCTAGGAGTCGCCAACGGACAAAAATCACGACAAATATACGTACGCCAGACATGAAGTTTACTTGGAGGAACGCACATTCTTACGTTAATTTCACTGTTAGTACATCTGGCCGTGAACGTGAAAGCTGACGTACGCCGTGTTTTTGTTATAGCACTAGATGGCCTTATAGCTCTATAATGAGCTGTTCCGCTGGGTCCTAAAGTCAGTTTCTCTTAAGTATGCATTCAGATACACATGTAGACATTTTAAAATATTTTTTTGGTACAGTTTTAGCATTTTTAGTTTGAATTTTGAGCATTTTTAGGTTTTTATACGTGTACTGAAGCATTCCTCGACCTCCATTCATTCCTAAGGGGGTCAAATTGACCCACGAGGGAAGGATTTGTAACTTTTTTAATTTAAATTGCAACCTTGAATTTCTTTTGTGTATTTGTGGTTCAAGTGCGACAAAAGTCCTGGGGCCTGATGTATAAACGTTGCGTACGCATTTTTCCACGCACAAATCGGGATTTATAAAAAATAAACTTGGCGTAAATAAGTGTGCACCGTAAGGATGCTCTTGACTGTGCGTATGCAGTCTTTTAGAAGAGTATGTGTTTTGGCGACACCAACTGGCCCAAATAGCAATAACTATTTAAAATGAAAAACTTCTAAATTATCCTATTACATCACCCAATAAATCAAATTGCATCAACCTGAATTATCATTATCAGCATTCTTAACCAGGTGCAAATACTATTTTTGCGGGCCCATTTGCCATTGCATGTTTAAAACAATAATATCTTAGTAAAAACCTAAAGTAATATTGCCAAACTATATATCATTTGAAAGCTTAAAATCTCTAGTTTTCATATTTGGTGGCTGTTATCTAAAATATATTACAGAGGAGCAGAAATTTATCAATTTGCAACAAGAATATTTCATATTCATTAGGAGTATTTAGGCCTTTATTTTGAAATAACAATAAACATGAAAAATCATGAAAGATTGGTAGAAACCTCAGTTTGTTTTCATGCCATGAGTTCAAAAGATAACACCAATTCCATTTTATGAGAAAAAAAGGTCTGAAAATGTTTTAAATATAAAGAAAAATGTATGGATTCTCAATTTGTAATGCGGCTGCGAGCTATAACGCTATAACGCAGTCTTTATGCATTTATTAGAGGTTTAATTCAAATCAAATACTGCCAAACCACCCCTACTACTTCTGAATAGGATGTCTACTTCATAAATTGTATGAAAATTATGGAAATACATGGTTCAGATCACTCAAAACATATGAAAATGGAGGCGCCCTTATATGGGCAGTAATGGAGTCTAGTGAAAAAGTTTGGTACTGCGCCCAAATAAAATCTTACTGAAAGCTCATTTTTTGAGATATCAACCTAAAATTTGGAATACAACTTGTTCAGATATTTGACTTTAATTTTCTTGCAGTTTTAGAGTAAAATATATTTTGTAATATATATATTTTATATAAAATATTAATCATTATATTTTTACATTACACAATTTCATAAACTCAAACTTATATAAATTTTTTTCTGTTTCATTTTTTACAATTTATAGACTTCTACAATAATCTGGAAAATGTCTTCTTTAAAACAAGACCAGCCATAGGTCTATATTCCAAAGCATTCCTGAATTACAACCATTTAAGTTTGGATAGTGATTTTTATGTCTATGCAAAAAAAAGGGGGGTGCCAGTTAACAGGATAAATATGTAAATCGTCACCTTGGATTCTATTCGACATTTCTTTCAAAATTGAGTTATTCACATATTCTTTTTCTGTGACAACTTATTTACACTATGTGATGTTTTTTATATATATTTTTAATTTAGATAACAAAAATCTCAATACCCCAGACCCGCTCAGAATGAAGACGGAACCTTATAATGGCGAAATGTAGAGATTAAGATGAATGAAATGCTGTAGAAGTATTGTTCACAGTTAGTTCATGCTAACTAATGAAACCTCATTGTAAAGTGTTTCCTATTACTTGTTCATTTGTCACATTTAACATGAGAGATGATGAAAACACTGATATAGGCCTACACTACTGTTCAAACATTTAAGGTCGGTCATATTTTGTAATATTTTTGAAAGACGTCTATTTTATTCACCAAAGCTGCATTTATTTGATCAATAATACAGTAAACACACAGTGTGACATTTTAGTGTGAAATTACAGTATATTACAGGTTAATAACGGCATTACTTTCACAGTAAGATTTTACTTGCAATTTTGGTCAAGTCTTTACAATTGTACTGTAAACAAGCTTTGTTTTATCATCAGTTTACTGTATTAGAGACACAAAAATGCCTAAACAACATCATGCTGTATTTCTGCGACTATGAAGGTACCCAGCATGCAATGCAGCATGAATAGGTTACGTAGAGTTCAGCAGTTTGTAAAGTTTTCCTTAATTCCAACTTACCTCGATGTGACAGAAGGACTGCCACCAGACATCATGCATGACGAATCAGAAGGCGCACTAGCTTTAGTAGTTAAAGGTGCTCTATGTAACTTTTAGCGGCCTCTAGTGGTGATGTTTCAGATTGCAACCAAATTTTACAAGAGCGCTCGTGCTCAAACTCATAGACAATACCGTCTATTACGCAAATATCTCGGCGAATACTAGAAGGATTTGGCGTGCACCGAGCTCGTTGGGACCATCTAGTCGAGCTGAAAAGAACCATATAAGTTCCATAGTTTTTGGTGGTGTTTTCGCGGAGATATTAGCAGAAAACCATCGGGCGCGCTGCAAAATTGCGGACGCCGGTGACGTCACGACCTCAGAAGAAAATCGCTCGTATCTCTGGAACGCAAAGACCCAGAGAGCTCAAATTCGGGGGAGGAGGTCCCAGGGGAACCCTTGCCCGAACGCTAGAGTGGCGGGCCTCGGGGATGCCCCCTACCGGATCGCCGTTCGCTGGGACCCCCGGTTTCGAACGGCTATAACTCGGGGAGCCGGGCGAGTTGGACCTCGGGGGTGGGCTCGTTCGAAAGGCCCCGTCCAGCACTACGAACGATTCGAGTCTTGGGAATATTGATCAAAGATTGACTGAGATATAAGCCGAAAAACGTGCGCCTTTAACCGGACGTAACTCCCTGACCGTCTACAATAGACTGTATATAAGGAGAGAGGCTCGGGAGCGCGCATGCACGTCACATCCGGTGGATTTCGCGGTAAATCCGACCCGGAGACTTCACATAGAAATAGGAATACTGGCCTTCAGAGGTAATAGCAAAACTCGACAAGTGGATCATTTTAATGTGTGATTACAACCCCTTCACACACAGGCAATAAAAAAAGGATTCATTTTAGTAGAAAAGTTACATAGAGCACCTTTAATAGTTTTATGTGAGGCACACAGAGATAAGCACAGGGAATAAATGCTGAAATGAGCCAATTTTCCATTGTTCAAAAATGACAGAGACAAACAAACCAGCTCATCGGAGAAGACTTCACACAACTCCAGCGTCTCGGGATCAGCTTTGCACCAAAGCTGCTTATTTAGGCTCTTCCGGTGTCACTCCGCTGGAGTCTGTTCGTACCGCAGCGCTGTCTGTCTTCTGTGTGGGTGAACTGCAGACTCACACCCACAGTGAAAGCAGAGCCTGACACCACAGTGAAAGAGCTCTCGCACCCAAGTGTCTTCGTCTAATGTATTATACGAGTCTTATTTCATCTTTTCGTCTGCTGCGTTTTGAAAGTAAAACTCTGTATTTTAAGAAAGTATCTAGCACCTTAAATATACACTCACTTTTTTAAACAAAATTTAAACAATTAGTCAATACATTATCAATCCTTCTTCCAAAACATGTTTTTGTGTTACCCTGATTCACTACGGTACGCCTATTATAAGTGTTTATTAACAAACTGTGCATATAAGTCACTCGCCAGTGTCTCGTCATATCTGTAGACAGAGTAAAGTTGCTCCGTGTGTGTGTGTTTGTGTGTTTGGTGTGTGTGTGTGTTTGGTGTGGGTGTGTTTGGGTTTGGTGTGGGAGTGTGTGTGTGTGTTTGGTGTGAGAGTGTGTGTGCGTGTTTGGTGTGGGAGTGTGTGTTTGTATGTATGTGTGTTTGGTGTGGGAGTGTGTGTTTGTATGTATGTGTGTTTGGCGTGGGAGTGTGTGTTTGGTGTGGGAGTGTGTGTTTGGTGTGGGAGTGTGTGTTTGTATGTGTGTTTGGTGTGGGAGTGTGTGTGTGTGTGTGTTTGGTGTGAGAGTGTGTGTGTCTGTGTGTGGGAGTGTGTCTGTGTGTGTTTGGTGTGTGTGTGTGTGCGTGTGGGAGTGTGTGTGCGTGTGCCTGTGTGTGTGTGTGTGTGTGTGTGTGAGTGGCAGGGGTTAGTTGTCACAGCGAGTGAGAAAGGTTGACATGTTCCCAGAGTTTACAGGAAGAGCCACACACACACACACACGATCCAGACGCAGCCAGTGGGAAACGCTTTATTCCCTGGTGAAACTGATGAGACGACTGGAGTATTATACAGGCAAACACTGGAAGAGGCGAGCGCCGTCTCCCACAATCCTGCTAAACATGAAGACACATCCGTGATTTAAGCGAAGGCACATGGGGAACTTTCAACAGCACAAACATACGCTCATGTGAGCTTCCTTTGGCCTAGTTTATGTGCAAGAGTTCATATTTCAGAAGCAGAGGAATGAATCTGAGATCATTGTGTGTGTTATTTCCCCTCGGTCATCTCCAGCTGATCCGGCGAGCGTGAGGTGTGTGTCAGATGAGCTCAGACTCGTGGCGCGCCAGAGCGGCAGGAAGAGTCTCTGAGCAACGGCCCGGGAAGTGAAACCTGCAACCAGATCAGATCTCATGAACGCCACATTCCCCACTGCTATCGGCCCATTACTACGGTTCAGAAGCAGCAGTATAGTGGTGTTCCTGGCCCAGGTCACGAGCTCACCTGAAGCGTGCTGTGTTCGGGGTCCTCTTAGTGTTGAACTCGGCCACGGGAACACCTCGGGACGCCACCTGTGGGCCGAACACGGCTGCCGGATACACCACAGAGGACGTGCCCACCTGAGAGAGGACAGGGGCACACCTCAGACTCAGATCAGCCTCGGCAGTGTGTGTGTGTGTGTGTGTGTGTGTGAGCTGAACTGACCACCAGACACAGGTCACAGGTCTCCAGCTCCTGCTCCACTGCAGTGAGGATGTGGGAGTCCAGGGTCTCCCCGAACCAGATGACGTGAGGCCGCAGCAGCCCGTCACAGCCCTTCTGCTCACACCTGAAGAAGAGGAGGAACAGGGTCTCACACGGGCAGGCCTTGTTGGTCACTGGCATCGATTGCTCCTGTCTCACGCTGATCGATTGCTCCTGTCTGCCTTCTGCTGGTTTGCGTCTGTATGCTCCGTATACCTTTCTGTTTTGAATCTCTATTTACTATCGTTCCTTGTTGTTTATATTGCTAAATATAACATACTCATCAACATATATAAGATATTGTCTAATATTGCCTATCACATTAATCTGACGCTAGCTTTATACTAAATCGTTATTGCTAGCACAACACGCTAGTATCTCGCTAGCCTGTTAATAACCTGCCATCCGTCTCATGCGCGCTCGCACGTTTCACAAGTCTATCAAACAACTGTGGTGAGTATGTTATTGTCACTTGCGTGTCACATGTATAGCATAGCCTTCTCTGTCAGCACTGAGGGCTACACATGTGATAAATGCAGGGAGACAGTCAGGCTGAAGGAGAAGATTTCAGAACTACAGACACGCATCCAAACTTTAATCTGTACATTGTTCGGCTCCGGTGACCGTTAGTTATTTTAATATACATATAGATAACGAAAAAGACGCATTGCGATTGGCCTTTAGAGACATTCTGAACTCTATTGGAGTTAGACAACACGTGTCAGGACTCATTGTCGTAATCATACTCTAGATCTAATACTATCACATGGAATCAATGTTAATGCCGTTTAGGGATGTTAACCGATGACCGTTTAACCGATGGTTGACCGTCTCAACGTTAACCGATCAAAGTTCTCGGTGGTCGGTTAAAAAAAAAAGTGATCTCTAAATTAGGCTATTATAGACAGTAGACTAAACGCTACTACAGTTAGCCATCTCATTCCAAGATATTTTTGTGTGAAGTGAACAAATCCCTCACACTCAATTTTTCATAACTCGCCTGTTTGTACTTAATAAACCAATAAAAACATTTGGCGCGAGGTCACAGCGTTTGGGTTCGCGCGCTCACAAGGTTTGCGAAAAGTAAAGCCTACAGGCTAAAACACTCGAGGTTAGAGCCAGGGCAGACGACAGGATGAAGCGTGCAAAGAAAAGTAGTGTGTGAGACCATTTCACCAAAAAAACATGACATAGTTGTAAGTTGCAACTTGTGTGATACAGTGCTTACAGTCACATCATCTATGATGTATCATCTGAAAACGCGACACCCGCAAGCCCCATGTCTGTCTGTGTGTTTGCATTTTGATTATTTCGAGAACGTTTATCCAATCGACTTCACAAGGGAGTGCAGTGTCGCATTTGGTGCAATAGATAGACACGCGAGACTCGGCACGTTCAGAATTAATACACTTTTTATAAACTACAGAACAGCTTGCGCGCGGGAAGCGGCGCGCCTCGCGGGTAGGGCTTATATGCTCCGATAACGGACACTGCACTAGTGTTATAAAACATGTGTCAACAGTTCTCTATAAAACGTGTTTTATATCACTATAATGCGTTCTCGGAGCGTAAGCCCTGCCCGCGAGGCGCGCTGTTCTGGCGCAGGTCTGTTAACTTAAGCAATAGGCTACTTTTAATAAAGTAGTCTAATATTTTTTCTGACTAACAAATTACTGTCAAAGTAAAGGGCAGATTTAAATAAATAAAAACGAAATTTCAATAAAGAAAAACAAAATTTAATGAAATAAAAACAAAATTTAATGAAATAAAAACGAAATTTCAATAAAGAAAAACCGTTGTGTTATGTTTTAATAATTAGGCGGTGGCCTAACACCTGTCTGTGAGCTATTTGTTGGCTATACAGTAGGCTATTCTCATTCATAGATTAAAATAATTTTTCGTTTTAATGTTATTATAGAATAGCTGTAGGCCATTTTGGCCATTGTCTGTTATGGTTTATGAGATGTTGTCCTTAAAGGCACACTGTGGAACTTTTCAACCTTTATAATATATTACCAAAACCCATTGAGATGGTACATCGACTTACAATAGGTTGAATGACACGTCTGCCGTAGCCTGAAGGTGTCTGTATCCCTTTTACTAGCACTATGTAACTTCGGGGTTCGGGTAGGAACCCGAGCACAAAAAGAACTACAAAATTCGACCGCTTTACGGCATACGTCACTTCCCCCACCACCCACAACTTCCTCAGATTCTGACGTGAGTGCTCAACTCGCGTTTGATTGCCGTCTGTATGTTTTTGTCATGGCCGAACCAACAGCTACAAGGAAGAAGGCAAAGGTTTTGTCAGAGGACACTAAAAAAAAGAAAAGGGCATAGTGACAAATGAAAAGCCAGGACGAGGATCACCATTGGTCCAGCGTTCGCTCGCTGGCGTGAGCTAACGTTACACGTCTATGGAGCTACAGGAGGAGGATGGGTGCCCGACCGATGCTAACGCTTGCCTGCACACAAATGCCGTTTCCAAGGTGACACAGATAAATCATATAAGCAGTGTAGTATTGTCTGGTATTCCGGCCACAGCCGATGGTGTTATGAGTGTAATAAAATGCCCACAGCCCATTGTTCATTTCTACACACAAACACAGCCCGCCACAGTGCAGGGCTCGAACAAATAAAATCGACTCATGTCAAATGTAGCTGCTACATTAAATGTAGTGAACGTTCCCACGACTCAGTGCCCACAAACACTACAGACAACATGTCCCACGGTTTCTGTAAAACGAAACCAACACACATAGCTTACAGTCAGCTCAGGCCGACGGTGTTTTTAGTGCAGTAAATGTGCCCGGCCCGCCGTCCCGCGCCCACATTCACTCACAGACATGTTAGCACTAATGGTGTGTTCACACCGAACGCGAATTTAATTATTTCCGCGAGTAGATTACATACAAAGTCAATGCAAAGACGCGAATAGACGCATCATTCGCGCCAGGCGTTGCGAATGACGCGAATTGGGCGACGCGTTTGCCGCGAATGTCTTCCGCGCAAGTTGAAATATTTGAACTCGAGCGAATGTTCAAGCGTCTAACTAGACGCGATAGACGCGTATTTGACGCTCTATTCGCGTTCGGTGTGAACACACCATAAGCCCCACGGGGCTCGCCCCGCTCGCTCTCTCTCAGCAGACTGCTATAAGGGAATCGACCGCGGCCAGGCTGCCCGCCTCAAACACTGCAAGCACACATAATCTAAAGCAGTGGTTCTCAATCCTGGTCCTAGGGAGCCACTGCTCTGCACAGTTTGTATGTCTCCCTCATTTAACACACCTGATTCAGATCATCAGCTCGTTAGGAAAGAGCTTTATTAACTGAAGTGGGTGTGTCAGATAAAGGAGACATATAAAATGTGCAGAGCAGTGGCTCCCTAGGACCAAGATTGAGAACCACTGATCTAAAGACACGGGAAGCTGACCCACTGTCTATAGGCGGACCGGTTGACTTTTGCGACAGTGCTGCGGAGCTTGTGGCCTCTAGGGACGCTAGACGTGAAAGTTACAGGTCGAGCGCCACTAGTGGCCAAAAAGTTCCGCAGTGTGCCTTTAACAGAAGTTGACACTTGTCTTTTTGAAGAATAAAAATAAAAATATGAATTATACAAAAGAGTTGTGTCCGTTATTAGAAGGCACACAGTTAGTTAGACCTGCCTTGGCCGGTGCGCCTTTACGCATTCTGAAGGTGCCTGTTTTATCCATTGGGTTTATCGTGTTGCAGTCTATTAGGCAACATTCCGCATAAGATGGGCTTAGATTTGGAAATACATTACATCTACATTTCAGTGGTAACAGATAAGGCGATGATCATCATCTTTCTTTATTATTGTAAGCACTACCTCAAACTAAAGCCGTGTCTCTTCGGAGCTGTCATTTTCTTAAATGAGCCTCAGCCGCGGCAATGTTTCAAATGAGCTTCTAACTCTTGACTAACGCCTTTATTTTCAACGCGATCACCTTGTACCCAAACCACTTCGAAACTAAGGAGCCATTGGTCCTCCGATTACTTACAAGCTCGGCGCTGCGTTTGCGGGACTCGTTACTTTCGCGCTGTAGGGTTTTTTTTTTTTTAAAGTGACGTGAGCGACAGAGTTGCGAAATTGCAGGCGCGGCTCGAAATGGCTGCTATTTCAAATAGCGTAGCATATTTTAAACTAATCGGTTAACCGGTTTCAACCGGTTAATGAGGCTCGGTGGTCGGTCAAGACATTTTTTAGTTTTCGCCATCCCTAATGCCGTTGAAATTCTGCAGCAGAGCGATGACATCTCAGATCATTATCTAGTCTCATGTAAACTTCATTTAGTTTAGTCTGCAAAGCCGACTCCGTGTTATAAATACGTTAGACCTATAACTTCTGCCACTAAAGATTGCTTTATCAATAATCTTCCTAATCAGTTTCATCATCTCAGCATCCCAGATAGCTTAGAAGAACTCGATATTGCGACAGAAACGTTTAACTCTCTCTTTTCCAGCACTTTAGACGCAGTTGCTCCGTTGCGCTTAAAGAAGATTAAAGAAAATAGTCCAACTCCGTGGTACAGCGAGCACACTCATACACACACACACACACACACACACACACACACCCAGGCCCTTAAGAGAGCAGCCAGAAAAATGGAGCGCAACTGGAAGAAAACTAAACTAGAGGTATTTCGGATTTCATGGAAAGATAGCTCGATTGCTTACAGAGAGGCTTTAAAAGCTGCTAGATCTGCTTATTTTTCAACCCTATTAGAAGAAAATAAACACAACCCTAGGTATTTATTTGAAACAGTGGCTAAATTAACAAGAAATAAAGCTTCTACTTCTGAAGTTTCCAAAGAGCACATCAGTAATGACTTTATGAACTTCTTTACTTACAAGATTGATAATATTAGGGAGAAAATTATAACTATGCAACCGTCTACCACAGTATCGCATCAGGGAGTGCATTGTAGTCTCCCTGAGGAAAAATTCAATTCATTCATTACTATAGGAGAGGAAGAATCTAATAAACTATTTAATTCATCTAAATCAACAACTTGTATGTTAGATCCTATACCGACTAAGCTACTGAAAGAGATGCTTCCAGATGTTATAGATCCTCTTCTTACTATCATTAATTCATCTTTGTCATTAGGATACGTACCGAAAACTTTTAAGCTGGCTATGATAAAACCGCTTGTTAAAAAAAAAACGCAACTTGATCGTACAGAATTAATCAATTACAGGCCGATCTCGAATCTACCATTTTTGTCAAAGATACTAGAAAAGGCAGTATCCTCACAACTGTGTTCCTTTCTATAAAGAAATGATATCTGTGAGGATTTTCAGTCCTGATTTAGACCGCACCATAGCACTGAGACCGCTCTCATTAGAGTCACAAATGATTTGCTCTTATCATCCGATCGTGGTTGTATCTCGCTATTAGTGTTACTCGATCTTAGTTCTGCTAGATTATTGTAATGCTCTACTGGGTGGTTGCCCTGCACACATAATAAACAAACTACAGCTGGTCCAAAACGCAGCAGCTCGAGATCTTACCAGAACCAGGAAGTATGACCATATTAGCCCGGTTCTGTCAACACTGCATTGGCTCCCTATTAAACATCGTATACATTTTAAAATATTGCTGATTATTTACAAAATATATATAAATACAGTAAATGTGACTTGACTTGACACACACACTCATGAACACACACACTGCTCACTCCTGTGGAGGAGGAGGAGAAATAGAGTCTCTCACACACACACACACACACACACACACACTCATGAACGCATACAACCTGCTGTATGACATCCACCTCACGGAACTGGGCCACATTTGGAGGATTAAATCAAAATAGGGCTGTACACTCAATCAAAGACTGATATGAACGAGTGTGTGTGTGTGTGTGTGAATCTGAAGTCTGTCTCAGTTTGCTCTACATCACAAACTCCAGCATGTGTGACGCTCATCTGCGCCTCACCCTATAGCCCCTTTCACACAGAGATTATGGAAAGTACGCGGATAAAGTGACCCGGGTTTGTTTGGTTTCTTTTGGTTCATTCACACTGCCAGTGATTTTCCGGAATCAGAGAGTGCGTTCACACACAACCCGTTCAATGTTCCTAGGTCCCCAAGCCGGCATCGATCCCGGGTCGTGTTTGCGTTCACACAGAAGGCGTTCAGGCAATTTACCGGGATCAACGCGCTGTGTGAAAGGGGCTTATGAATACATGAACTTCATCTCCAGAGCTGCTCTGAGAGTCACTTCAGCAGTGTGTCAGCATTTCATCATCATCAGCAGACACACACACACACCTCTTCACTGCAAACCCGCAAAAATTAAGTTTTGTTTAACTTGAAGAAATTATGACAGGAATATATTACTATTGAACGGTAAAACCTACCACTTGAAGTAAAAGTTTTTTGTATTATTATTATTATTATTAAGGAATAATCATGTTTTAATTTTAACAGCAAACCTCTGTCACAATGCAGCTTTTAGTTTGCAAAATTTAAGAAATTGTTAAATTTAGTTTTAATTGTTCATGTTTTATGCTTTCATTTGATTACCACCATTTTTGAAAACAAATGTATTAAATCATAAATCCAGAAAAATTCAAACACGCGATGCAGAATAAAAAAAAAAATGCTTTATGATTATTCAAATTTAATTAAACCACTGTTTAATTAAACCACAAAATATGGAAAAAACAGAATTTGGGGGAAACTAAGATGGAATTCAAGACAAAATATAATTTTTTTTAATGAGGGCCCTAAAATGCAATTTTTGTTATACAATTTAATAAAAAATTATTAAAATTAAAGACGCATTCTCATGAGTAAAATGGATAAAAAACTTAAAACGGAAAAAAATGGAATCCAGAATAATTAAAACGGTATTTGGGGGAAAATAAAACGTATTTTATGAGGGACCTAAACATTTTTTTTGTTAAACTTTTAATAAATTGCTGTTTAATGGTTCAATGATTTCCATTAAGTTTAGTGAAAAAGGCATGCATAAGATTTACTTTTGACAAAATTAAAAGAAGAGATTTGGTGGTAAATATTTGACAGGGTGTGTGTGTCGGTGGTATTTGACAGGGTGTGTGTGTCGGTGGTATTTGATATGGTGTGTGTGTCGGTGGTATTTGACAGGGTGTGTGTGTCGGTGGTATTTGATATGGTGTGTGTGTCGGTGGTATTTGACAGGGTGTGTGTGGTATTTGATATGGTGTGTGTGGTATTTGATATGGTGTGTGTGTCGGTGGTATTTAATAGGGTGTGTGTGTCGGTGGTATTTGATATGGTGTGTGTGTCGGTGGTATTTGACAGGGTGTGTGTGTCGGTGGTATTTGATATGGTGTGTGTGTCGGTGGTATTTAATAGGGTGTGTGTGTCGGTGGTTTTTGATATGGTGTGTGTGTGTCGGTGGTATTTGACAGGGTGTGTGTGTCGGTGGTATTTGATATGGTGTGTGTGTCGGTGGTATTTAATAGGGTGTGTGTGTGTGGGTGGGATACCTGGGCAGGTCTTTGACAGGTATGAGTGCATCGGGGACATCAGGGTCAGGTGACCTGTCAGAGGATGAGAAGTGTCAGGTGACCTCGCATCACTGAAACATCATCACAGTGGTGTGGGTCTGCGAGTGAATGATGACAGGACTCACCCTTTGCCCTCCAGTGACGGACAGATGGGGCTCTTGTGATTGACCTCCACATCTCCACAGCTCACACATCTGGTCTGATACTGGTTACCTGCACACAGAAACCACAGATCTGTCCAACTAACACAAAAAAGGGCAGATTTTCATCCAAACCAAACCCAACTTCACTTGAAGTGCTGGAAACGCCACTTGCTGGCGACCCCTGCTGGTCACAACACTGGAAACGCAGCCCAAAGATGCATGAAAACCTTCAAACCAATTGCAAATGTTTTATTGAAAGTGTAAAATATGCGATCATTAACAAATCATCTATCATCATTAAATATGAAGTGTCATCATAATATGTTATTTTAATACATTTGAGGGATTTATGGTTTTATGGAGAACTTGTTTGTTTTTGTTATTCAGTCACAAAGGTATAAGCCCATCACTACTTTATGATCCTTTGCTAGAGAATTCATTCCGGCCAGAAAGTAAACGCGATGTATACCGTCAAAATGAAACAAACAGTATGAACTTTGCTATGTGTCAATTATGTGAGCTTGAGGAGTCAACACACACACACACAGATCCGGCTTGGATCCGGCGCGCTGGTGCAGCTGGTCGATGTTCTGTGTGATCGGCACCAGTGACCGGCCCTGAGAGCATGTGTGTGTGAGTAAGTGTGTGAGGAGGTGTGTGTGTTCTGACCGTGGACCTCCAGCACGTGCTTGGATCCGGCGCGCTGGTGCAGCTGGTCGATGTTCTGTGTGATCAGCACCAGTGACCGGCCCTGTCGGCTGAGCCGCGCCTCACACTCGGCGATGGCCCTGTGAGCGGCGCTGGGCTGGGCCTTCACACACAGCTCACGTCTGTAGTGGTAGAACTCCCACACCCTGCTGGGGTGACGGCAGAACGACTGCGGCGTGGCCAGATCCTGCACACACACACACACAGGCTCAACACTGGACTGCACTTTATTTTTCCTGAGAATGATAGATCATGTAATCGCATAGGACTGTAACCTGCTGAATTTGAACAACAGGGTATAACGACTTCCCAAAGTAGGTCGATAATTTTTTGGGTGTTTTTCCTCCACTTTGTTACTACAAAAAACCATCTGTTAACATATGTAATCCTAGGTTCCCTGAAGAGGGAACGAGACGCTGCATCGAAACGCTGTGGGAACGCCCCTGCGTGATTGCATCATGAAGCACGTTTGGAATCAGTCCAATGGCGAGACAGAACGTCACAGGCGGGTGACGTCATCAACCAGGAAACTATAAAGCACACCTGAACCAAACAGCGTCAGCTTCTGATAGGCTGAAGCAAGTCGATCGCGGGCATGCCGAGAGTATGGCAGGGCGACGCAGCGTCTCGTTCCCTCTTCGGGGAACTAGGGTTACATACGTAACCAAGATGTTCCCTTTCAAGGAAACTCGAGCTGCGCCGAAACGCTGTGGGAACGCTAATACCCACGACGCCATAAGAGCAAGTGTCAGTCCGTGTGAAGTCAGTGCGCACATTCAGACGAAAGCACCTGCGCCCCTGGAGTGGAGCAGAAGTTAAGAACGTAGAACCTCACGAATGTGTGCGGTGAGGACCATCCTGCCGCATCACAAACATCTTGTAAGGAAACTCCTGACAATAAAGCTTTAGAAGCAGCCATACTCCTAGTCGAGTGAGCTCAAACAGCCAATGGTGAAAGCTGACCAGCCGACTCGTAAGCAAGCGAGATGGCCTCGACCACCCACTTGCTCATCCTCTGCTTAGACGCTGGACACCCCTTCCTGGGTGACCCAAAGCAAACGAACAACTGTTCACAATTCCTCCACAGGGCAGCTCTGTGTACATAAGCATCTAAGGCCCTAACAGGGCAGAGCAGATTTAGTTTCTCTCGGTCTGACGTCAGAAAAGGAGGAGGACAGAAAGCCTGCAGTAGAATAGGTCTAACAGTATTAGTAGGGACCTTCAGAACATAGCCAGGCCTGGGGTGAAGGAAGGCCTTTACCATGCCAGGCGAGAATTCCAGGCACAAGGGTGAAAACGAGAATGCTTGAATGTCTCCAATTATCTTAAGAGACGAGATAGCAAGAACAAAGATAGTTTTGGAGGATGGTCTCCACAACCTCGGTTGAGAGATAGATAGATAGCCCTCAATGAAAGTAGCTTCCCCTGGGCCAACGGGAGGATCTGGTGAGCCAGCTTGTATAAGGGATCGCAGACCCCCCTGATGGTTTATATAAGAGACCACCGATGTGTTGTCTGACGGAACAAGCACATGATGGCCCCTCAGGTCTGGGAGGAAGTGTTTCAGAGCCTGGAACACCACCAACATTTCTAGACAATTTATGTGCCATTGGACGCTGCTGCCATCAGACCTAACAGTCTTTGAAACTGCTTTACAGTGAGCGGCTGGCCTAGCTTCACAGCTGAGAGAATCGAAGCAATACGAGCAGGAGACAGGCGTTCCACACCCAGAAAAGTGGTCCTATGTAGTGGAGATAACAAACTTTCCTTGGAATTCAACCTCATCCCCAACTTTATGATGTGAGCGAGAATGGTATCTCGATGCCGAACCGCCTGATACTTTGACTGAGCTAGAATCAACCGAATCGTCGTTCAGTATACGGATGCCCTGGAGTCGCAGCGGAGCCAGAGCTGCATCCATACACTTCATGAACGTGTGTGGTGATAAAGCTAGGCCGAACGGAAGAACCCGATATTGGTATTCTTCGCCCCCGAAAGCGAACCTCAGGAACTTCCTGTGTTGTGGAAGGATGGATATATGGAAGTACACGTCCTTTAGATCTATCGTGACTAACCAGTCCTCGGATCTGATTTGTGACACGATCTGCTTGAGAGTGAGCATTTTGAATTTGAGCTTCCCTACTGAGCGGTTTAACAGGCGCAGACCTAAAATTGGACGAAACCACCCATCCTTCTTTGGGACAATGAAGTACCGGCTGTAATAACCGGACTCCCTGCTGGGAGGAGGAACCCGTTCTATAGCCTCCTTTTGCAGAAGAGCTTTTACCTCTTGTTCCATTACCAGAGCCTGCTCGGGGCCCAGCACCGTGGGCAGGACCCCTCTGAATCGTGGTGCACGTGACCTGAGCTGAATAGCGTTTCCGTTTTCGATCGTTTGCAGGACACACTGAGATATATTTGGAAGACTTTTCCACCCTGCCAGAAAATCTACTAAGGGTACCATCTCTCGAGACTGGCCTCTGGAGTATTTTGAGCAGCAGACACAATGCCCTGTAACGGCGCACCGGCAGGGAACAACTGGTCTGACTGCCCTAGGCCCTTCCTCGGAGGGAGCGAGAGCCCCTTGAGAAAACGCTCGCTGGGACCCTCTACGCCCCCGGCATAAAGGCGGGGTTGGCAGAGCGATCCCCTGAGGGCGCAGAGAAAAAACGGGCACCATGAAATGAGGTGAACTCAGTTTTCTCTTGGCGGGGACTACCCTCAAAAGCCGGTTGCGTCAGGACTTCTTTTTAGACAAAGCCCTCTTCGAAACAATAACGGTCCTCAGATCCGTTTTGCTCTTAGAGGACTTTGGCTGAGAGCGCAGCGCCAGATCCCATTGGGGACTTTAAGCAACAGCTGCTGATAGAACGTCAACGGCAGTCGGAAGTAAACGGCCGTAGCTAAAGAACGCAAAAATTACTAAGCAACAGTAAAGAGGACGGCGTAGGGGATAACTTAATCATCTGACAAAATACAAAAAAAGAATGATTTTTAAAAAAACAAGAGATGGGTTGCTTTTGGCATTTAATGATATTTAGAATCGATTACAATGCCACATACCATAAAACATAACATTAACTTTATTAATCTGTCACGTAGTAAGGACTACGGCAAATCAGCTGTTCTCCGTAGAAGACTGTTACAGTAGAACGTCGTGAAGTAGCAGTTAAAGTCGGGCATGAGCAATAGACCGACAGAATGCCGTTGCCGTTCCACCAGAGGCTGTTGCTTAAAGGGGTCATATAATGGTACATGCACTTTTACAAGTTGATTGTACTGAAATGTGTGTTGGCAGTGCCTGCACACAAACATCATATAATGATAAAAATCCATCCAGTGGTTTTGTTTTCTCCTTATATGTTTTCCCCTGCCTCAAATCAAGCCGTTCGTTTTTGTGACGTCAATAAAACGGACGCCCCTCCCACGACTGTTGATTGACGGGAGCGTTTCAACACAGACCCGCCCTCGCACATGAGGTAGCTGTCAATCATAGTCTGCGCGGATCGGCGCGGTCATTGTTGATATGCTGGAGCACTGTCTATGAGCAGAATGGCGTCTAAGCGATTGTGGTGTTCTGTTCTTGGGTGTAATAACGAACACAGTCATTTTAATGTTCCTGAACCCGAACCACTGAAGACGCAGTGGCTGAGTTTGTTTTCGAAGGGAATATTCCCCACGAGCAACGTCAATGCTCTCATGTTTGCGCGAATCATTTCACACACCAGACTGCTTTATAAACGAGGGTCAGTATAAAGCTGGATTTGCTAAGAAGCTTTGCTAAAAAGGATCGGTACCAGATATTCGTGTTCCTGCTGAACCTCCAGAAGAACGGAAGTGAGTGAAACGTTTTATTAAACTTTATATTAATATATTAATCTTTGCAAATCGCTAGCTGCACGCTTCACAATGAATGCGTCTAAGGTTTACACTCAGGGTACATTACGGCATGTTTTCTATGTATGACGTTCTCAATATAATTCATAATTCCACGTTTATACTGAACAACGCATTATGGTTATTGTGTTATTGAGTTACAAACGGTGTATTGCAGAACAGAGAGGCGGGGTCAGCAAAGCTCATTATCATTTAAAGTCATATGCACTGAAACGGCATGCTGAAAACAGAGCTGTTTTTGACCAGGTAAAATAAGTGTTTTCTTACAATATTAATGAGAATTTTTAATTAAAGTATATTACAAACTTTTAATTTAGACCCTAAAGAATCATATTAGCTTGTACAAAAATGGCATTATATGACCCCTTTAGAGTCCCTATTCTTTCTGTGGGGGAGCGCGAGACACGACACTGCTTCTGCTGCGCCTGGTGTGTGGAGCTGGTCGACGGCCAGGGCTCCTCCCGCCCAGTTGCCCCTGAGACATGAGTGCGGAGTGGCAGGTATTTCGGGAACGCCGCCACCTGTTATTTTTTCTTCTTGAAACCTCTCGATGACTGTATACTGAGTCACCAAGAGGGCAGCAGGGGGAAGTGGGGCGTCCAGAAGGAATGTTTTTCCTCTCTCCTTCATTCCTGAGAGGTTCAGCCATAAATGCCTCTCCGTAGCTCTCACTCATGTCTTTTAGTAGGCCGGCCTGGTATGCTTGCATGATTGACATGGTGTGAAGGCAGCCTGACCTGCCGCCGAATAAGCTTTACCCACCAAAGCCGATGTATGTCTGAGTGGCTTGGTGGGTAATGCCGGTTCTTTGAAGGACGATGCAGACTCAGGAGAAAGATGGCTCGCAAGCGTCTCTCCAGCCCTGGGCATCGCTCCATAACCGTATAAGAATATGTAATAATATTAGAATGTTAGAATATTGTTAGACAGTTGGGGACTAAATACACGGTATGAAACCGGTCTTTTCCAGGACTTCGACCCCTCAGTGTGGAGGTCGGGAAAGCGTGGAGGCTGCATGCGGGATGACAGAAAGCTTGCTTTTCTGCCTTGACTCTTGTTTATCCGCTGGCCACTCAATGCTGAATTTCTCTCCAGCACGAGTAAGCACCTCTACAAGCTCCTCACATGCAGGAGACTGAAGTGACGAGTCTTCAGTATCTCCTGTCCCAATACTAACATCCTCCAGATCCTCAGAACTGGATAGTTGCGGTACCGGGGCCTCAGCCTGGGCGGAAGAAACCGCAGTGGGTCCAAACAAAAACACTCTCAGACAATGATGCACACGGAGCGCTTGCTTCAGCCTATCAGAAGCTGGCGCTGTTATGATTCAGGTGTGCTTTATAGTCTCCTGGTCGATGACGTCACCCACCTATGTCGTTCCGTCTCGCCATTGGACTGATTATACACGTGCTTCATGGCGCAATCACGCAGGGGCGTTCCCACAGCGCTTCGACGCAGCTTGAGTTCCCGGCTTATAAATCTCTCTATTGCCAAAAATTGCATTCAATCTTTTTGTCAACATGTTCTATATCAGTTATGCATTTCTTGCTGTAACCGACTGAGTGAAAATGCTGACTCAAGCTTATCCTCCACCTCCAGTAAAGTCATCTTGATTTAAGAAAGCTGTACTGGAAACCGAGACAGAGAGACTGAGGAAGAACAGGAGTGTTTAGCAGCGTGGGAAGGGTCGGAGTCTGTTGTGTTATCAAGCTCAGTCTAGAGCGCAGGCAGAACATTGCAGCGCTCAGACACATCTTCAGTTTTATACAGCCCAGAATCTGTGAAGTGTGTGATTTATTTACATTTCTGGTTGTCAAATTCTGTGAAGACGGCTGAGGCGTTTCAGTCAAATAAAAATAACAAACTGGTGGTTTTGCAATACCTACACAAAGATTAAAAATGAAACTTGTCAGTTTCTGGAGCACTTGTGATGGAGTGTGTGTGTGTGTGTGTGTGTGTATGAGAGTGAGTGAGTGTGAAACCTGTGTTTTCCAGGTCCCCCAGTGTCCTTTAGCTCCTCTGATAGTTGGTGCTCCACTCTGTGTGTGTGTGTGTGTGTGTGTGTGTGTGTGTGTGTGTGTGTGTGTTACCTGTGTTTTCCAGGTCCTCCAGTGTCCTTCAGCTCCTCTGATAGTTGGCACTCCACTCTCTGCACTCACTCCTGCTCCAGTGATGATGGCGATCTGACGCGCCTTAGAGAAAACCTCTCGAAACTCTGCCATATCTACACACACACACACACACACACACACACACCTGTATCATAGTTTACTTATATCATATACTTTTGTGTAAGCGGTTACCAGGGCGTTGGTGATACTGGGCGATATGTAAAAATAAATACTTTAGCAATAATCGCCTTAAAAAATATCATGATATACAATTATATCGTCTACTACTACTTTTTCTAACCCTACTTACTAGTATAGAAAACATTTAACTGGACGCGTACGTGACGTCACGCACCTGAGTGTGTCCGGGTGAGTTGATTGACAGCTGTCCATCTCCCGCAGTGAGCGGCTGCCCTCAACATCAGCTGATTCACCATCACTTACTGAGTGCTGGTCTGTCAAACACACACACATGTATAATATATCAATCTGTTTTCACAGTCACATAAGGAACAAACTAAACAAAAGTTCCTAAAAGTTTATTGATCAAGTTAACTTATTCTAGCGTTAAACACAACACTGAATCCAACAGCAAACCGAATGTGATTGTATTGCAGGCCGCAGTAAGACAGTTGAGCGGCACAGGATCCACATCAATTATGATCCACAGACAAAATCAATAAATCAATCGTCATCACACCGCAGAAGAGCCTCATTTGAACGCATCAGATCTTTGACATTGAGCTGAATTTATGCCTGCTACCCGTGATCCACATACAGATATACATTCGTAAGCAGAACTGATAATAACCTAAATAATACCTTTATCGACGCCACACGTGAAAATGCGCTTTTCTGGCGTCCTACTACCGTAAACATGTCGTAAAGTGTGTTCACGTGTCGCAAAGCGCGTCTGTTTCTATGGTGATGTTGAGGCTCGGCTGAAGCGGACTGCGCTCTCTAGCGGAAGATCGCGAGACTGCAGAGTCAAACACGTGTTTAAATATGTGGCAGCATAAGAACAAAAATCACCATAATTATGACATAAAAAGTTGAAAACATTACATTCACACTTGTTTCTAGGATCCCAGTCAATCATATTTAACTGTAAAGGGGTAACCATTAATACTGTGAAGAAAAAAATATATATAATTGTGTAAGATACTCATTTTTTATTACATTACTTCATAGCGTTTTTTTTTTTTACTGTATTCATTTATGTTTATCAAATTATTTCTGAATCTATTAATTCTTTATTTAAATACAATTTCATTTTAATATATTTGTCTATTTAGTTACTTAGTTGAATCTTATTTATTTATTTTTTACACAGCTTTTCTTCTTTTTTAAATGAAGTTTTCATCAAATGCATTTATTTTATTTCTTAAATACAAGGAATGCAAGAAGTGCTGCACGGGGAGTAACTTCAGTGTCTTCAGTGTAACTGGTTGCTGCTGTGATTGTGTGTGTCACACACTCACACACACCCTGATGACGCGTAGGTGTGCGTTGCTTGTAATCCGTTTTTAACATATAAGCCATGAAATAAGAAAGGCTTTTTGTATTTTTCTAAAAACTAATACTCGAGTGCCTTGGATTGTTATTTCTTTTTTTTTCTTTCTATTTATTTTAATCTAATTTTATTTATTTTAATCATTTTCATTTATTTTTATTAAGATATTTTATTTATTTAATTTAAATACAATTTTGTTTATTTAACCAATTTATCATTTCAATATTCAATCCAATGTATTATTATTTATTTTTATATTTTTTATTTAATTCAAATGTATTTAATTATTTAGTTCTATGACGCTGGTCACGTGATAACAGGTTTTTCAACGGCTTTGCGTGATACATGTTACTTTTCTCAGCGCGGGTCGGGCTTGACCAATCACGCGGAGGCAATCGCAGAATAACGTTTTTTACATTTATTTATGTATTTTTAATGTCAACAATAATAATTTCATGTATAGCAATGGAATTGATTTCTACTTGTAAGTGAGTTACCAGTCCTCGAAATGATCAGATGATCATATATTCCAACACAAAGCTCGACGCTGACGGTGTGTGTGTGTTCGCTCTCGAGCGCCTGCTGGAGGAACAGCGCGTGACGTGTGTCTCGGTAACCGACAGCAGCAGCAGCAGCTCGAGCTCTAGCTCGGTGTGTGTGTGTGTCCGCAGATGGAGGGCGATGGACGCCGAGCACCGCTGCTCCGCCACACCGGGAGATCCGTCAGCCTCCGCACAGGTACAGACCCCGAACAGCAGCAGGAACACGCCCGTGCCCGACACTGTGGCGGCGCGCCTCAGATGTGTTGCTCAGCAGCAGCAGTCGCATCTCGTGTTGCCATGGTGACTCGCCATCGTTTTCAGCTGAGTCAGCGCTAACGAGAGAGAGAGCGCGCGAGGCGAGCGCGGGAACTGTACTGATGCTGCAGTAGATATATCGAGATAGAATAACACAACAGAGTTATCGAGAGAATTTGTGTGTGTGTGTGTGTGTGTGTGTGTGTGTGTTTAGCTCGGGTTGATGAGTAAAGGCGTGATATGAGATGCAGACTAGTGTGTGTGTGTGTGTGTGTGTGTGTGTGTGTGTCTGTGTGTGTGTGTGTGTGTGTGCAGGTCGTCAGCTGTGCAGTAGTGCAGCTGATGTGTGTGTGAGTGTGTGTGTGTGTGCAGGTCGTCAGCTGTGCAGTAGTGCAGCTGATCTAGTGCACTAACAGCTACACACACCTTGCGGATAATCTCACTCAGATGACACTGGTTAAAACATCATTAGTTTCCCAAAGCCAACTATGGTCGCAAGTTCCGTCGTTACCAATAGAGTTCAATGGAAATTGCGATAGTTGGATAACGATGCTTTCGGGAAACGCACTCCTGGCCGTTCGTAAAGTCTGGCTTAATCTAAGTCCACGCGAGAGGTTTAGTAATAACTAATTCTATAGTTTATTCGGTTCTTAAAGGGATAGTTCAGCCATAAATAAAAAAAATCTGACATAATTTACTAACCCTTCAAGTTGTTTAACCTGGTTTAATGTATTTCTTCTGTTGAACACAAAAGAAGATGTTTTTAAGAATGTCGGTAATTAAACAGTTAATGGTTCAAAACAGTTCAAAATATCCGTGTCCCAGAATTGTCATTTTTGTGTACTATCCCTTTAAGACAGACCATAGTTTGTAGACAAACACGTGAGCAGAAGCTGTGCTGAAATGCCGCGAATTTCAGTTCATCCTTGATTCGCGTAACGGTCAAATTAGTTTCCTGTGAAATACGACACTCTTTTATCATGGATAAATAATAGGGATTTTATATAATATGCACTATATTGCAGTGTATTTTTACCTAACATGTTCTTTCGATATTTAATGCATGTTTGAATAAATCAATTTTTTTATGACAACAACTATTTAAATGTTTTATATTTAAAAAATAAAACTAGTAGAAACATAATTATACCATTAAAAGGTTATTATAAGCAGGGCTTTGTGTACCTCAGCAGTGGCGTGTAACAGTCTCCTCCACTTTGGCCGGTTGAATTTTATATATAATGTACATTTTTTAATTGTAGTCTTTTAAAAAGGCATCTGAAATAGTAAAATAAGTGCAAAATATCTATTTTTTGATACATATCGATACTGAAATATCTGAAACACTTCCAATACTCATTTTCCATTTACCAGCTGCTCTTTCTCTCGAGTGACACACAAACCCGCCTCTCCTCACTCAATCGTTTCATTCGCTCAAGAGATTCGTTCAAAAACACTGATTCATCCAGTCAGGAAACAAGTCTTTATGAGTGAGTCATTGAGTCATTCACTCAAGAGATTCGTTCAAAAACACTGATTTATCCAGTCAGGAAACAAGTCTTTATGAGTGAGTCATTGAATCATTCACTCAAGAGATTTGTTCAAAAACACTGATTCATCCAGTCAGGAAACAAGTCTTTATGAGTGAGTCATTGAGTCATTCACTCAAGAGATTTGTTCAAAAACACTGATTCATCCAGTCAGGAAACAAGTCTTTATGAGTGAGTCATTGAATCATTCACTCAAGAGATTCGTTCAAAAACACTGATTCATCCAGTCAGGAAACAAGTCTTTATGAGTGAGTCATTGAATCATTCACTCAAGAGATTCGTTCAAAAACACTGATTCATCCAGTCAGGAAACAAGTCTTTATGAGTGAGTCATTGAGTCATTCACTCAAGAGATTCGTTCAAAAACACTGATTCATCCAGTCAGGAAACAAGTCTTTATGAGTGAGTCATTGAGTCATTCACTCAAGAGATTCGTTCAAAAACACTGATTCATCCAGTCAGGAAACAAGTCTTTATGAGTGAGTCATTGAGTCATTCACTCAAGAGATTCATTCAAAAACACTGATTCATCCAGTCAGGAAACAAGTCTTTATGAGTGAGTCATTGAGTCATTCACTCAAGAGATTCGTTCAAAAACACTGATTCATCCAGTCAGGAAACAAGTCTTTATGAGTGAGTCATTGAATCATTCACTCAAGAGATTCGTTCAAAAACACTGATTCATCCAGTCAGGAAACAAGTCTTTATGAGTGAGTCATTGAGTCATTCACTCAAGAGATTTGTTCAAAAACACTGATTTATCCAGTCAGGAAACAAGTCTTTATGAGTGAGTCATTGAGTCATTCACTCAAGAGATTCGTTCAAAAACACTGATTCATCCAGTCAGGAAACAAGTCTTTATGAGTGAGTCATTGAGTCATTCACTCAAGAGATTCGTTCAAAAACACTGAATCATCCAGTCAGGAAACAAGTCTTTATGAGTGAGTCATTGAATCATTCACTCAAGAGATTTGTTCAAAAACACTGATTCATCCAGTCAGGAAACAAGTCTTTATGAGTGAGTCATTGAGTCATTCACTCAAGAGATTCGTTCAAAAACACTGATTCATCCAGTCAGGAAACAAGTCTTTATGAGTGAGTCATTGAGTCATTCACTCAAGAGATTCGTTCAAAAACACTGATTCATCCAGTCAGGAAACAAGTCTTTATGAGTGAGTCATTGAATCATTCACTCAAGAGATTCGTTCAAAAACACTGATTCATCCAGTCAGGAAACAAGTCTTTATGAGTGAGTCATTGAGTCATTCACTCAAGAGATTTGTTCAAAAACACTGATTCATCCAGTCAGGAAACAAGTCTTTGTGAGTGAGTCATTGAGTCATTCACTCAAGAGATTCGTTCAAAAACACTGATTCATCCAGTCAGGAAACAAGTCTTTATGAGTGAGTCATTGAGTCATTCACTCAAGAGATTCGTTCAAAAACACTGATTCATCCAGTCAGGAAACAAGTCTTTATGAGTGAGTCATTGAGTCATTCACTCAAAACAGTTAAAAAAAGAAACTTCATTGAAAATAATTGAAAATTTTTGTCAGAACCTCTAGTAAATTACATGTTAGTTTGTTTAGTTGTCTGTTCAGAATCGTGATAAATAAATTTGAAAAATCTAATTTACCCAGAATCGTATGGAAGCATATGGGTAGCAATATTAAATTTGAAATGTAATATGCAAAATGACCATGTAAAATGGCAATGCATTTCTGTACTTAAATTACATTTTCCATTACATTTGTGCAACGTTTGGTGCAAAATGAAAATATTCTATAATTCACATTTGCCATTTCATACACTAGTTTTAATATGTAAATTGAGTGCATATTTGAACTCTTTATAAGGTGCAAAAATGCACTCCGAGCCGATGAAAATGTAAATTTAAATACAGAAATGCATTGCCATTTTATATTGCATTTTCATTTTGCATATTACATTTCAAATTGAATATTGCTACCCATATGCTTCCATAGAATCGCGCAGCTCTAATGTATTATTAAAAACGCTCGGCTGGTTTTCATTCACCAGTGTCTGGTGTGTGTGGAGGAGACAGGCCACTAGATGTCGCTAATCTGCTTCATTGTGTCGCATTCAGTTTATATGTGGGTCACTTTCACTCGCTTCATCTACACACACACACACACACACACGTATGGAAACACAGTCTTTTAACCCGACAGTTATCGTCTCCACATTATCAGAGATGCTCCATCGCAACAGAAGTCTGAGAGATTTGATAAAACACTGTGAGATGAGACGAATGTGCAGATCTGGTGCTTTTAATCATCCTCTCAGTTCACTGTAACACTCTGAACAGAAGAGGAATAGAGGAATCACTGTGTTTAAGAGCAGTTGGGGAATAAACCAGCATGACCTGAGGAAACGTGTGTGCAGCTTTAATGCTTTCTTGTTTTCTAAAGAGAATATGTGCCATAGAGGAAGCTTATTCTCTACATGACCCATAAATGAAGAGACCATGTCAGAATGTTTTGCCAACGTTCCCATTAGGTTATGAAAATGATATTTCTGAACGTTGAAGAATAATGTTTTTGTGCCAGCGTTTGAGAACCTGTACAGGAGCGTTCGGTTCGCGTTCCTGGATGAGTGTGTGTTTAGCGCTGAAGCTCAGATCTGAGAGGCTGGGAACGAGCTTCGGCACGGATTATAATGACATAACTCCCTCAGAGCCGCCGGCGCACATGGCAGAAGTTAATGAGAGGATTTCTCTATCGCCCCACTTTAATATCAGCTAAAGCAGCGTGAAGCGAGTGTGTGCGCCGCTGGACAGTGTGTTCGAGAGGACGTCCTCGTGACGGAAAGCTACTGTTCGAGTACTTCAAATATCTTCACATGTGTGGGTACATCATTAATGTAATTATTAGTGGTTTAGTCAGTCACCTCAAGATGAGTGTGTGTTTGTGCTCCAGACGTTATTGGCTCCTCAGATCGAGTTAGGGATGCGCCGATATGAACATTTTGGCCGATAACGATAGCCGATAATTCTTTTTATACCATGGTCTGGGTGAATACTCGATTCTGATTGGCTGCAGGGTGTCCGTTAAAAAGTGATAGAGGACACCTAGTAAAGGAGTTCTGGTGAAACTGACGGTTTACCGTTCGAAATTAATAAATAAATGCGCTGCTTACAACAGCTGTGAGTAACCATAGCAACAGGCAGTCAAAGTACAATACACTAATACAATACAAACTAATACAACAATGAGCGACTTCGTTATTTCTTTTAACATTTATGGAGAATATGACAACTTTGACGACTGGTATGCTGCTGAAGAAAGAAAAAATGTAAATAAAACGGAGAAACGACACAAAGAGATAACATCGGGTGAATTGAATCAAATAGAAGACGAAAAAGATGAGATCAACACGAAAAAAAATACTAAATGGGCAGTAAATACACTCAGAGACTTTATTGTTCAAAAAGAAATGGACTCCAGCTTTGAAAATTACACCGCTGCTGCTCTGAATGAGACCCTGCGGGAGTTTTACGCAGCTGTCTAGACAACCAAGGCAGGAGGAGAGTACAGCGTTTCAAGCCTAAGGAGCCTGAGAGCCGGTATCAATCGCCATATAAGGGAATTCAATATTATAACTGACACCAGATTCATGACCTGTAATGCTGTGTTTAAAGCAATAATTAAACGTTACAGAAAAAGCGGTAAAGATACCAGCGTTCACCATCCACGTATTTCTGAGTCTGATCTTGAAATCATAAAGAATTCACCTGTACTGTCTCCCAATACGCCCCTTGGCCTGGTCAGAAAAGTCTGGTTTGACATCCAGCTGTGTTTGGCTCGGCGTGGCAGGGAGGGCAACCGGGAGCTCTCCATGCAGTCTTTTAAAGTCCAGAGAGACGAGGATGGGGTTGAGTTTGTCACCCTGGCTTACAATCCGCACACCAAAAACCACATCGATCCGAATGACCCAGATAAGGAAAACTTCCGAGGTTTTATGTTTGCCAGACCCGGGGATCCGCTGTGTCCGGTAAAAAGTTTCACGTCCTATGTGTCCAAATGTCCATCTGACGCAAAAGCTTTCTACCACCATCCGAAGCGCACCGTGACATCCGCTTCCGAAGTGTGGTACAGCCGGGAGCCGATGGGTATCCACTACCTCGGGAACATGATGAAAAAGATCAGCGAAGATGTAGGCCATTACAATTTATGTAAATATAAATGTATTATTAGGCCTAGTAGATCTACTTTTATTATAATTATAACTATTATTATCATCATCGTTTTATCATAGGTGGTGGGCCTTTCGAAGGTCTACACTAACCACAGCCTCCGAAGCACCGCTGTAGGTCGACTCTCCGATGCTGGACTGGAGAGCCGTCAAATAATGTCGGTGACAGGCCATCGATGCGAGAGCAGTCTGCGGGCTTACTGGGCTCCGTCAGTCCGTGAGAGACGAAGCTGGAGCAACATACTGTCTGCATCAAGTGCCCATCATGGGCAGTACCCAGCTTTTGTGGATCCTCCTTCAAAGGCCCCTATGTCTGACTTGCCGACTTTTTCAAATTGCACTATAAATGGAAACGTTGAAATTAATTGTAAATAAAAAAGCTAGCATGTAGGCAAATGACCCTGATTAATCTGATTAATTTATTGCCCTCTATAAGCGCAAATCGCTGGAGCCAGAACTAATTTTTTTTTTTTTTTTGATTGTTGTTTGATTAATTGTTTTATGTGTAATAAAAAAAATAACTATGCCTACCTTTGTGTTTCATGAAAAAAAAAATGCATTTTTCAACCTGAAGGGTTCTACAAGCTGAGCGGACTATAAATATCTCCGGTTGCTAAATAAACCGTCAGGCAAGTTATTATTTGTAAAAACTAGAGATTTAGCCTAATTAAAATATAAACTAATGTTTTAAAAATGTTTTATTTGGCAAGTGACCATGGTATAAGCGGGTTAATGCCCTTCGAGGTGTCCGTTGTAAGGTTTTAATGGACTTCGGCGGAGGCAACCGTCCTCCGCTGCGCGTCGGCCGGTTTACACCTCGCCGTCGTCCATTAAAACCTTACAACGGACACCTCGTCGGGCATTAACCCTTACATATTTGAAAGCCGATAAACGGTATATTTGCTGATTAATCTAAATCCATATTTTTATATAATTTTTGAGAGCCTGATTACAAAAACAAAAGTCTCACCATTAAAATCCATGTACCAAACACACAATTATAATGCTCTTATTATAATTGTATGTAGCCGATATGACAGACATGTTGCACTTCACTGTATTTTCCTTTTCTAAAGTGATTTCAATCATATTTCAAGCAATTCAAACCCATCATGTTGAACAGTCGCATCTGAAGCGTCTCAGCTGAGGAAATAATACATCGTTGATAAGTTGAGAAGGGTATAAGGTCAAGGTCAATGTAGCATTTATTGTCTCCCTAAGGAGCAATTTGTTTTAGATTAGGCAACTGCTGCCGTATCAACACATAACACATGTAACATACAACATTAACAAACATTTCAAATCCTAAAAACCCTGCATCATAAAAACAGTACATCTCATTACACCAGCTCATAACTGCAGCCTGGAGATCTCCGAAACAGGGCGGAGCTCCAGAATAGGTGTGGCTTCCTTCTTAGACAGGCACATGACACGCATGCATGATTTTTTTCCCTCCAATCAACTTCAGCGCAAACTCCGCCCCGCAGCCGATTCTGAAGATTTCATTGGTCATGTCAAACACAGTGCTGATTTCATACAACGCTATGCTACACAAATCCTAACCCCTAACCCTACTCTACACCCTAACCTTAACCAGTGAAAATGACTGCCAGGCAGGGTTTGCGCTGAATAGCGTACTAATTAAGAAAATGGCAGTTCAGGAGATAAGCAGTTAATAAGATAAGCCAGGCCGTCCGTAACTTCCAAACCGGACCTCACCAGGCATTGGATTGATTTGGTTGCGAGTGCAGTGTGCTTGCAGAGAGACTCCGCCCACACACTCTTCTGATTGGCTGTGATTTTGGATTGATTTGGTTGTGAGTGCAGTGCGTTTGCAGAGAGACTCCGCCCACACACTCTTCTGATTGGCTGTGATTTTGGATTGATTTGGTTGTGAGTGCAGTGCGCTTGCAGAGAGACTCCGCCCACACACTCTTCTGATTGGCGGTGATTTTGGATTGATTTGGTTGTGAGTGCAGTGCGCTTGCAGAGAGACTCCGCCCACACACTCTTCTGATTGGCTGTGATTTTGGATTGATTTGGTTGTGAGTGCAGTGCGCTTGCAGAGAGACTCCGCCCACACACTCTTCTGATTGGCTGTGATTTTGGATTGATTTGGTTGTGAGTGCAGTGCGCTTGCAGAGAGACTCCGCCCACACGCTCTTCTGATTGGCGGTGATTTTGGATTGATTTGGTTGTGAGTGCAGTGCGCTTGCAGAGAGACTCCGCCCACACACTCTTCTGATTGGCGGTGATTTTGGATTGATTTGGTTGTGAGTGCAGTGCGTTTGCAGAGAGACTCCGCCCACACACTCTTCTGATTGGCTGTTTTGATTTTGGAATGATTTGGTTGCGAGTGCAGTGCGCTTGTAGAGAGACTCCGCCCACACACTCTTCTGATTGGCTGTGATTTTGGATTGATTTGGTTGCGAGTGCAGTGCGCTTGCAGAGAGACTCCGCCCACACACTCTTCTGATTGGCTGTGATTTTGTATTGATTTGGTTGTGAGTGCAGTGCGCTTGCAGAGAGACTCCGCCCACACACTCTTCTGATTGGCTGTATTGATTTTGGAATGATTTGGTTGCGAGTGCAGTGCGCTTGCAGAGAGACTCCGCCCACACACTCTTCTGATTGGCTGTATTGATTTTGGAATGATTTGGTTGCGAGTGCAGTGCGCTTGTAGAGAGACTCCGCCCATACACTCTTCTGATTGGCTGTGATTTTGTATTGATTTGGTTGTGAGTGCAGTGCGCTTGCAGAGAGACTCCACCCACACACTCTTCTGATTGGCTGTATTGATTTTGGAATGATTTGGTTGTGAGTGCAGTGCGCTTGCAGAGAGACTCCGCCCACACACTCTTCTGATTGGCTGTATTGATTTTGGATTGATTTGGTTGTGAGTGCAGTGCGCTTGTAGAGAGACTCCGCCCACACACTCTTCTGATTGATTGTGATTTTGGATTGATTTGGTTGTGAGTGCAGTGCGCTTGCAGAGAGACTCCGCCCACACGCTCTTCTGATTGGCTGGATTGATTTTGGATTGATTTGGTTGTGAGTGCAGTGCGCTTGCAGAGAGACTCCGCCCACACACTCTTCTGATTGGCTGGATTGATTTTGGATTGATTTGGTTGTGAGTGCAGTGCGCTTGCAGAGAGACTCCGCCCACACATTCTTCTGATTGGCTGTATTGATTTTGGAATGATTTGGTTGCGAGTGCAGTGCGCTTGTAGAGAGACTCCGCCCATACACTCTTCTGATTGGCTGTGATTTTGTATTGATTTGGTTGTGAGTGCAGTGCGCTTGCAGAGAGACTCCACCCACACACTATTCTGATTGGCTGTATTGATTTTGGAATGATTTGGTTGTGAGTGCAGTGCGCTTGCAGAGAGACTCCGCCCACACACTCTTCTGATTGGCTGTATTGATTTTGGATTGATTTGGTTGTGAGTGCAGTGCGCTTGTAGAGAGACTCCGCCCACACACTCTTCTGATTGATTGTGATTTTGGATTGATTTGGTTGTGAGTGCAGTGCGCTTGCAGAGAGACTCCGCCCACACGCTCTTCTGATTGGCTGGATTGATTTTGGATTGATTTGGTTGTGAGTGCAGTGCGCTTGCAGAGAGACTCCGCCCACACACTCTTCTGATTGGCTGTATTGATTTTGGATTGATTTGGTTGTGAGTGCAGTGCGCTTGTAGAGAGACTCCGCCCACACACTCTTCTGATTGATTGTGATTTTGGATTGATTTGGTTGTGAGTGCAGTGCGCTTGCAGAGAGACTCCGCCCACACGCTCTTCTGATTGGCTGGATTGATTTTGGATTGATTTGGTTGTGAGTGCAGTGCGCTTGCAGAGAGACTCCGCCCACACACTCTTCTGATTGGCTGTATTGATTTTGGATTGATTTGGTTGTGAGTGCAGTGCGCTTGTAGAGAGACTCCGCCCACACACTCTTCTGATTGATTGTGATTTTGGATTGATTTGGTTGTGAGTGCAGTGCGCTTGCAGAGAGACTCCGCCCACACGCTCTTCTGATTGGCTGGATTGATTTTGGATTGATTTGGTTGTGAGTGCAGTGCGCTTGCAGAGAGACTCCGCCCACACACTCTTCTGATTGGCTGGATTGATTTTGGATTGATTTGGTTGTGAGTGCAGTGCGCTTGTAGAGAGACTCCGCCCACACGCTCTTCTGATTGGCTGTGATTTTGGATTGATTTGGTTGTGAGTGCAGTGCGCTTGCAGAGAGACTCCGCCCACACGCTCTTCTGATTGGCTGTGATTTTGGATTGATTTGGTTGCGAGTGCAGTGCGCTTGCAGAGAGACTCCGCCCACACACTCTTCTGATTGGCGGTGATTTTGGATTGATTTGGTTGTGAGTAGAGTGCGCTTGCAGAGAGACTCCGCCCACACACTCTTCTGATTGATTGTGATTTTGGAATGATTTGGTTGTGAGTGCAGTGCGCTTGCAGAGAGACTCCGCCCACACGCTCTTCTGATTGGCGGTGATTTTGGATTGATTTGGTTGTGAGTAGAGTGCGCTTGCAGAGAGACTCCGCCCACACACTCTTCTGATTGATTGTGATTTTGGATTGATTTGGTTGTGAGTAGAGTGCGCTTGCAGAGAGACTCCGCCCACACACTCTTCTGATTGATTGTGATTTTGGATTGATTTGGTTGTGAGTAGAGTGCGCTTGCAGAGAGACTCCGCCCACACACTCTTCTGATTGGCTCTGATTTTGGAATGATTTGGTTGTGAGTGCAGTGCGCTTGCAGAGAGACTCCGCCCACACACTCTTCTGATTGGCGGTGATTTTGGATTGATTTGGTTGTGAGTAGAGTGCGCTTGCAGAGAGACTCCGCCCACACACTCTTCTGATTGGCGGTGATTTTGGATTGATTTGGTTGTGAGTAGAGTGCGCTTGCAGAGAGACTCCGCCCACACACTCTTCTGATTGGCTCTGATTTTGGAATGATTTGGTTGTGAGTGCAGTGCGCTTGCAGAGAGACTCCGCCCACACACTCTTCTGATTGGCGGTGATTTTGGATTGATTTGGTTGTGAGTAGAGTGCGCTTACAGAGAGACTCCGCCCACACACTCTTCTGATTGGCGGTGATTTTGGAATGATTTGGTTGCGAGTGCAGTGCGCTTGTAGAGAGACTCCGCCCACACACTCTTCTGATTGATTGTGATTTTGGATTGATTTTTGACGTTTCTGCTGTGGACAGACAAACTGAATGTCGCTAGAATCTTATCGCATCGCGTCTGGTTAGGACCTGGTGTCTTGCTGGATTTTTGACATCACTGGACACACGTCACGATCGCTGTCTCTTATGTTTCCTTCATCGTCAATGATCAAACAAATGACTTCTGGTAGCTTTGTTCCTGGAACAGGACTGAACAACCTGCAGAGAAAAGACATCAGCCTCATGCCTCTCTCTCTTCCCAAGGTCATGTACTGCATCTCACTAATTCATCCAATACATCTAAAAGTTAGGACTGAAATCCAAAAGTAAAGACCCACACAATCATCTGTGCTGCTCGGGGCGAGACTCTTCTTCGTGAATGAGTGTGTGTTGACAGAGAGCGGAGATGGCGTTACGCAAGCATGACGTCACTGGAGTTCAGCTGAAGTGCTCAGAGCCGCATGATGGTCTCTGGTGATGTGACTGACACAGATGGTAAAGGGATAGTTCACCCAAAAAGTACAATTCTGGCATCATTTGTCCTCACATCGGTCCAAACCCATAAGACTTTTGTTACTCTTTGAAACATAATATTAGGATAGTTTTGAATAGGTCATATTATGCCGTTTTACAAAGTCTTGTTGTGTTTGTTCTCTACTAGAACAGGTTTTCCTGCCTGAATGTTGATTATTTTCCTCAGATTCTCCATTGTTGCGGCTCCTCTCTTCCCAGTCTGTCAGTAACGCTCTGTTTACTTCCTGTCTCTGTGAAGCCCCTCCTTCTGAAAAGCACACTGTGCTCTGATTGGTCGGCTGGAGCAGTGTGTTGTGATTGGTCGAGCGCTTCAAGTGTGTTTGTGAAAGTCCCGCCCCTTACCATAACCGCCAGTTTAACACACTACTAACTAACTCAACCAGGCCCCGCCCCTTTATTCTGCGTATTAATTATTATAATGAGGAATATTGTGACGTGTTCCCGGAAGAAACTCAAGACTACAGTGGAGGCGTTTCAGGAGTTCAGAAACACTGACACTGATATAGAGGAGACTGGAGCTTCTTCATGCTGAAACAGCACTTTGCTAGCAGGAACTGTTTGTTGAAGTAAATCCTGCAGTCTTCTGTCTCCTTGATGCTGGTGGAGTGAGGCCGGACTCATGAATGTCCTGATTCGAGATCCTCAGGCCTCCTTCATATCTCCGCTGCGCTCTATCACTCCGAGGGCCTGATCCAGCCTGATCCGGCTATCATCCACAGCACAGGGACTGAGATTAAGACGGAGCGGATGTGTTTCAGCAGCCTACGGTTAGTTAGTTCATTCATTATTCACGGTCTGCTGCACGTGCCTGCTGATGTAACCGTGCACTGATGTGTGTGTGTGTCTACTACTAGTGTTTGGACAACTGACTCCAGTGCAAACCCACAACACACACGCATATTGAGATGTAGATGTACAGGCGTGCAGCTGATCCAGTGTGTTCAGTGTCTCCGAGCAGCTCTGCGGGTTTAACATGCATTTATCCTCACATTCACTTCATCTCAACACTTCTGTGGATGAAGATTATAGCATTTCATGTTGTTATTATTCCCGCTCTAAGCTATTGAGCCTGAGGAGTCTCAGACAGCAGAGGCTCAGTTGATGAGAAAATACTGTGATTATGGTCAGAAGCAAGTTAACTTGGTTACTGTTGAAATTTCATTCCCTTAATGACTACTTTACATTCATAATGAGATTTGTTGTGATTTAACTTTACCTCATGTAAACACAATACTTGCGACTGAACTCGTAATCGTAGCAACCATAATCGAGTAAAATATGTGGCATATGCTGATTTTAATCGCCAAAAACACTTTAATCGCATGTATTCCACCGAATGCACGCGCTTATGAAGAACACGATGGCGGTTTCATGCACAGATTCATAAACGTAGCGGTAAAGAAGACATCGCATCTTTGGGCTGCTGAAGAAACACTGATTAGGGATGCACCGAAATAAATATTTTGGCCGATACCGATAATTCTTTAAAAGCCGATAACCGATATATTGGCTGATAAATCTAAATCTGATTTTTATATCATTTTTGAGAGATTCTCCTTATTAAAAGCCATGTCCCAAATACAATTATAATGATGTTCTCGGTGGTCGACCGATATATCGGCCGATATTTGGCATTTTTAAAATATCGTTATTGGCCGATACGTTTTTCTGATTGGCCGATGTGTTGGAAGCGGGACTTTTATTTTGACGGGCGTCGCTGAGAACACCAGTCACAGCGCTCTCTCACATTCTCCGTCTTCATTAGTTTACCATCTCTGTCAGTCATTTCTCATACTGTGTTAGACAGAACTGGTAAACAAAGAAAGTAAACGGTATGCGAAAAAGTAAAGCTTTTGCTTTTATATTATTTGTAACAGAAAAGGCAAACAATCAGGCTAAAATACGTTCTCATTTACCGTCAGCATTCAGCAAATGCGCATCTACATCATTTAAACAAATCTCTGAATATCTAATGAACATTTACTTTCACAAACCTTGGAGATTTAATGGACTCCAGCGGTGAGATCGTGTGAAGTGTGTGTGTGTGTAGCCGGCATAACCGTGTTCCTGCGAGTGACGGCCGGTCTGAAGAGTGCGAACAGAAGATCAGCTTCACCGCAGACGCCATCGTAACACTTTAAATCCTTCAGTTTAAAATATGCTGGGCTATATCCAGTGTCCCACTGTGGCATATTCATATCGCTTTCACTGTGTGCTGTATGTAAAATTAGCCTTACCTTGTCTTGATTTGAAAAAATATGATTACCAGTGCGCACGATATTACCAGATTACTGAGTGCCGTTACAGTGTTTACTTCCTTTTTATTCACATTTAAACAATTACTTTATTTGTGAAAAATACTGTAATAGGATTGCAGATTCATCTAAAATATAAGCATGTTTATTTTAAGGATTGGTTTTCTAATTTATTAAATATTGATTAAAATAAATATAAAGTATATATATATATATATATATATAAATATCGGCTTTAAATGGGCCATCGGCCACCCTGTTCTCTAAGATATCGGCATCGGCCATCAAAAAACCAATATCGGTCGACCACTAATTAAATGTAGCCGATATGACAGACATGTTGACCTTCACTGTATTTTCCTTTTTTGAAGTGATTCCTATCATATTTCAAGCAATTCAAAACCATCATGTTGAACAGTGCGCATCTGAAGTGTCTCATTCATCGACTTTAATATATCGGACAAATTTTCTTATCGGGCCGATAACGCTAGCATTATAAATAAACATATATCGGCCGATACCGATAACCGATAATTCTTTAAATCTGGATGCCTATAACCGATATATTTGTAGATAAATCTAAATCCAAATTTTTATATAATTTTTGAGAGCCTGATTACAAAACAAAAGTCTCACTATTAAATTCCATGTCCCAAACACACAATTATAATGTTCTTATTATAACTTTATGTAGCCGATATGACAGACTTGACTGTATTTTCCTTTTTTGAAGTGATTCCAATCATATTTCAAGCAATTCAAACCCATCATGGTGAACAGTGCGCATATGAAGCGTCTCAGCTTTATCGGCCAAATCTTCTTATCAGGCCGATACCGATAGCATTAAAACTGAACATGGGCTGATATATGGTGCATCTCTTCTCACTAGTGCAGCCGGGTCTGAGATGTGAACCACAGCATGTCATGTCCTGTGTGATGCATCTCTGGTCTGGTGTGTGTGTGTGTGTGTGTGTGGGCAGTGACGTCCTGAAGAGCGGGTGTAGATGATCCAGGCCGTGACTCAGCGCTGAATCATGTCTTCACTGCTCTGCAGGATCTGTTGAGTCACGGATGGGCTGATGTTATTAGGTGAGGATGTGCTTATGTGGCGTTTAGCAGCTCTTCAGTGCCGGTGTGTCTCTGACCACGCCTGGAGATCCACAGTTAAACGCTCATTTGTGACACATTCAGAGCGGTGGAGGATCAAAACATGTGGCTCCGTCATGAAACAATACTGCAGAAAGTCATTTACAGTGTAATTCGATAAAAAAACAATATGCTATGATGTGAATGTGTCATCCCGGTCAAACTATAGCATGGTTCAAGCCCAGGGTTCTGACGTATATTTGGCTTGTGTGTGGTAATGTTCAATCATTACTGGAAAAGCGTCAGTGACGTATGCAGGACTGTCCTATCATTAGTGTGCTTAAGCCCCGCCCCCTTAAGCTGACGCTCATCTGCATAAACTCCTCAGAGCCACGCCCACATCTCAACATCCAATCAGAAAGAACCATTACAGCTATAAACTGACAGTTTAACATTCAAATTAATGTATCACATCTAATAATGATTCAGGGGAGGTTTGACAAGGACAGCAGAATTATTTCTTAGGTTTGCATTTTATTAATGTAAAACTAAGACATTTTAGATGTCTCAATACTAATAAAACTGTGTAGTTTGCAGTAAATGTCTCAAACACAGCAGTATGCAGCATTGATGCCACATAAAAATATTTCAGATCATTCAGCAGTTTTATTCAGTTTTGTGTAAAATACCCCTTCCAGTTAATTCGTCACACTGGGAAGGGAAGGTCAGGTCAAGTACATTGAGCACTGTGGGATACAGTACAGCACATCATGCACACTGAACTTCACATCGTGCAGAAACAGTAGGACTAGTGTGTGTGTGTGTGTGTGGAAGCAAACACATCGTCCAGCTGGTAACCTTCTGTCAGTGTGTGTGTGTGTGTGAAACTCATCATCACTGCAGCAGTGTTTGTCTGTGATTTGAGACACACTCCTTGCACTGCAGTTCCACTGAGTGTCTATAGGGGGCGCACAGTGCGCGAGCGCGTGCCCAGTGCTGCTCAGATGCGCGCTCATCTCCACCACCATCATCATCTCCTCCATCATCCTCATCCTCATCATGTCTGTGGTGGATCCGACAGTCCTGCACGGCGTCTGGGGCAGCAGCGCGCCCGCGGGAATGGAGAAGCCGAAGAACAAGGGCTTCAGCCTGGCCAGGATGATGACTCTGAACTACAGGAAGGAGAAGGAGAAGGAGAACCAGAACCAGAACCAGCACCACAACAACAACATGCCCTTCATGATCCACTGCCACATCGGCAAGGAGATCAAGCACATATGCAGCAACTGCAGCCGCGGCAGCCACGCGCGTCAGGACGGTGAGGAACGCGTGCGTTCATGCGCTCATTTAGCGCTGGCAGTCTCATTACATGTCTACAGCCGTGTGTGTGCGTCAGATGATGGGCGTCGCGTCGCGTTCACCCAGGACGCGGTCTCGCGTTCTGCTTTTGTTTATATTAATTATTATTATCATGTACACATGCGACAGACGCACGTGCGTCGCGTATAGCGCCGCGTTTTTAATGTAAACGCGCTAAAAGTGGATACGTGTTTGCTATTTTTCAGTTGTCGGTCTGTCTGTATACAGACACGCGTTACATGGGCGTCTCTACTGGGGGTTTTTCATTGTGATTTCTTTCTTTTCAGTGTGGTTTTAAAAAAATAAAATAAATATTCAGCTGATTTCATTGGTAAACACAACCATTCTTTCACCTGTCAACAAAAAAGTACAGACTAAAGAAATATCATTGCGACAAACAGTTATGCTGGCTATCAGGATGTTCTAACAATACTATACTTAGTTTACAGTCACCATGAATTAAAACAGAAGTTGTTTCAGTCTTTTCTTCAATATTGTGCCATATCTCAGTGAAACGCTTCTGAAACAAGAACAAATGTGGGCGGGGCTTGTTTTTGAGGAATTAATTGGATGGTTGTGGTTTGCTATTGGTGGATCTCATGTGAGTGACAGGTTATAGCCCCGCCCACATCATCAGAGAAGATGGTTATTCTGATTCTAGATCACCAGGAACATGAATTTAACACAATAATGATTATGGATATTAATATGGATATTTTTCTGCGTGGCTTGGCTTCAGAAGGCCTTTATTAACCCCTGAAGTTGTATTTATTACTTTTATGATGGAGGGATGTGCTTTTCAGGGCTTCACAATCTCATCCCCCATTCACTGCCACTATAAAGCTGGGAAGAGCCAGGTTATGTTTTAATATAACTCTGATTGTGTTTGTCATATTAGGATGACTTGAGGGAGAGTACATCATGGGGTAATGTTCAGGTTTGTATGAACTATCCCTTTAAGGTGAAAGGCTTTCGGCTTCATTGACTGTAATGTGATGATGTAGTTTCGGTCAGGGCAGATCATACAGCAAACGTGCCGTCATATTAAATCCCATGGTTTAATCCGCTTCATTAAAGTCCTCTCTGATTAATGCATGTCACGCGTGTGTTAATGTGATTAGGATGTAAGTATAAATACTCCAACACGTGCTTCAAACATGTCCTTCATCACAGCTCGTCCTCATGATCACATGACCCTGCTCTCGTCACACACTGATGCTGACTGCTCTTCTAGAAGTGTGTGTGTGTGTGTGTGTGTGTGTGTCAGTAGGGACTGTGTTTGACCTACTTCTTCAGTTTAAGCACTTCCAGTGAATGCTCCAGTTTGAGCCTGTGTTACTCCAGTTTGGGCCTGTGTTCCTCCAGTTTGAGCCTGTGTTCTCCCAGTTTGAGCCTGTGTTCCTCCAGTTTGAGCCTTTGTTCCTCCAATTTGGGCCTGTGTTACTCCAGTTTGGGCCTGTGTTCCTCCAGTTTGAGCCTGTGTTCTCCCAGTTTGAGCCTTTGTTCCTCCAGTTTGAGCCTGTGTTCTCCCAGTTTGGGCCTTTGTTCCTCCAGTTTGAGCCTGTGTTCCTCCAGTTTGAGCCTGTGTTCCTCCAGTTTGGGCCTGTGTTACTCCAGTTTGGGCCTGTGTTCCTCCAGTTTGAGCCTGTGTTCCCCCAGTTTGAGCCTGTGTTCCCCCAGTTTGAGCCTTTGTTCCTCCAGTTTGAGCCTGTGTTCCTTCAGTTTGGGCCTGTGTTCCCCCAGTTTGAGCCTGTGTTCCTCCAGTTTGAGCCTGTGTTCCTCCAGTTTGAGCCTGTGTTCCTCCAGTTTGAGCCTGTGTTCCCCCAGTTTGAGCCTGTGTTCCTCCAGTTTGAGCCTGTGTTCCTCCAGTTTGAGCCTGTGTTCCTCCAGTTTGGGCCTGTGTTCCCCCAGTTTGAGCCTGTGTTCCTCCAGTTTGGGCCTGTGTTCCTCCAGTTTGGGCCTGTGTTCCCCCAGTTTGGGCCTTGAGCCTGTGTTCCCCCAGTTTGAGCCTGTGTTCCTCCAGTTTGAGCCTGTGTTCCTCCAGTTTGAGCCTGTGTTCCTCCAGTTTGAGCCTGTGTTCCCCCAGTTTGAGCCTGTGTTACTCCAGTTTGAGCCTGTGTTCTCCCAGTTTGAGCCTGTGTTCCTCCAGTTTGAGCCTGTGTTCCTTCAGTTTGAGCCTGTGTTCCTCCAGTTTGAGCCTGTGTTCCTCCAGTTTGAGCCTGTGTTCCCCCAGTTTGAGCCTGTGTTCCCCCAGTTTGAGCCTGTGTTCCCCCAGTTTGAGCCTGTGTTCCTCCAGTTTGGGCCTGTGTTCCCCCAGTTTGGGCCTGTGTTCCTTCAGTTTGAGCCTGTGTTCCTCCAGTTTGAGCCTGTGTTCCTCCAGTTTGAGCCTGTGTTCCTCCAGTTTGAGCCTGTGTTCCTCCAGTTTGAGCCTGTGTTCCTCCAGTTTGAGCCTGTGTTCCCCCAGTTTGAGCCTGTGTTCCCCCAGTTTGAGCCTGTGTTCCCCCAGTTTGGGCCTGTGTTCCTTCAGTTTGAGCCTGTGTTCCTCCAGTTTGAGCCTGTGTTCCTCCAGTTTGAGCCTGTGTTCCTCCAGTTTGAGCCTGTGTTCCTCCAGTTTGAGCCTGTGTTCCTCCAGTTTGAGCCTGTGTTCCTCCAGTTTGAGCCTGTGTTCCTCCAGTTTGAGCCTGTGTTCCTCAAGTTTCAGCCTGTGTTCCCCCAGTTTGAGCCTGTGTTCCCCCAGTTTGAGCCTGTGTTCCCCCAGTTTGAGCCTGTGTTCCTCCAGTTTGGGCCTGTGTTCCCCCAGTTTGAGCCTGTGTTCCTTCAGTTTGAGCCTGTGTTCCTCCAGTTTGAGCCTGTGTTCCTCCAGTTTGAGCCTTTGTTCCTCCAGTTTGAGCCTTTGTTCCTCCAGTTTGAGCCTGTGTTTCTCCAGTTTGAGCCTGTGTTCCCCCAGTTTGAGCCTGTGTTCCCCCAGTTTGGGCCTGTGTTCCCCCAGTTTGGGCCTGTGTTCCCCCAGTTTGGGCCTGTGTTCCTCCAGTTTGAGCCTGTGTTCCTCCAGTTTGAGCCTGTGTTCCCCCAGTTTGAGCCTGTGTTCCTCCAGTTTGAGCCTGTGTTCCTCCAGTTTGAGCCTGTGTTCCTCCAGTTTGAGCCTGTGTTCTCCCAGTTTGAGCCTGTGTTCCTCCAGTTTGAGCCGTTGTGTTCCCCCAGTTTGAGCCGTTGTGTTCCCCTAGTTTGAGCATGTGTTCCCCCAGTTTGAGCCTGTGTTCCTCCAGTTTGAGCCTGTGTTCCTCCAGTTTGAGCCTGTGTTCCTCCAGTTTGAGCCTGTGTTCCCCCAGTTTGAGCCTGTGTTCCTCCAGTTTGGGCCTGTGTTCCCCCAGTTTGGGCCTGTGTTCCTTCAGTTTGAGCCTGTGTTCCTCCAGTTTGAGCCTGTGTTCCTCCAGTTTGAGCCTGTGTTCCTCCAGTTTGAGCCTGTGTTCCTCCAGTTTGAGCCTGTGTTCCTCCAGTTTGAGCCTGTGTTCCTCCAGTTTGAGCCTGTGTTCCTCCAGTTTGAGCCTGTGTTCCTCCAGTTTGAGCCTGTGTTCCCCCAGTTTGAGCCTGTGTTCTTCCAGTTTGAGCCTGTGTTCCTCCAGTTTGAGCCGTTGTGTTCCCCCAGTTTGAGCCGTTGTTCCTCCAGTTGAGCGTGTGTGTGTGTGTGTTCCTCTAGTTTGAGCATGTGTGTGTGTGTTCCCCCACAGCAGAAGAGGTGGAGAAGCTGTCCTCCATGCGCTCCGAGTCTCTGGTGCCGCCCGGCCACTGCCGGAGCAAGTTCTCCACGCTGGGACGCCTCTTCAAGCCCTGGAAGTGGAGGAAGAACAAGAGCGAGACCTTCAAGCAGAGGTCCACAGGTAAACGCTTCTTTCTCTTCTATACATTCTGTATTAAAACCAAAATACACCAATAATACAACGGGACAGACGCGTGTATCCGAAGCGACTTGCATTGCATCCAAGGTGCAAATTTGATCAGTTCACTGGGAATTGAACCCATGACCTTTGGTGTTACTAGTGTAGTTGTTTGAGCTACAGGAAAACTTTCAATCTTGCAAAATATTGAGTTTATAGAACTGCAAAATGCTGCATCTGGCAAGAACACAAATATATTTCCTAAGTAGGGGTGGGAATCGCAGGGTACCTCACGATCACGATACAGCAATTCTGTGATAATTGATATATATCGCTAGACAATCCTATGAGACTATACCCGAGATCTAGTTTACATTGACACACTTAGATCCCAGAAGTCCTATTGCTTTAGCGAAGCAGCATGTCAATGTCACTCAAGATCTCCTCATCATGTTATGTTGTGTGTGGCTCGTTTGTATCCAGACAACCTGCTCTGAATACGACTCATGGCTTTGGTTGCGCATCGAGGGCTTTATTCAGTAATGTGTTTGCATGAGCATGTCTGCCTCAATTGAGCACGTACGTTTTTTATGTGCATCTTGGTGTTTCCACCCGGCTATTTTCTTTCATGCGATATCCCGAAACGAGCAGAAGCAGTCTGATGGAGGCGTAGCTGATGAAGATCATGAGAGAGCATGTGTCTGGTACTGCATCATGTTTAGGAGAAGCACGTCCCGTGATGTTTGATATTTCTCAACTCTTGACTCTGTAGAGGACCTTAGTGAGACCTGTTGTTCCCGCTGATGTCAGTCCCGGATTGTGTTGATCTGTGGGTTTGTTGGGACAGGGGAAGTGCTGCTATTGATCAGTTGAGGGAATGTTCTGGGTTCAGCGCGTATAAAGGGTTATAACCTTAAAGTTATGAACAAACATTCTTCCAGCTTTAATATATTATTCATACATCGTTCATGGCATGTTGTTTGTTTGTTTTTAAATGTTACTACTTGTTTCAGAACAATCGCATAAAGTTTGAAGAATGATGGAATGCAATGTTATTTTAACGTTTTTATTACCAAGAAAAAACATTTTTAAAGCGTTTCAAACTGGTCGTTTTGAACCTGCAGAGAACATTCATAAATAACGTTTTTTAAACCTCAATGGGAACCCAGTAAACTACATCATTACATATTTACTGATGAGTTTGACTGGTGATGATGCGGCATCAATATAATATCAGAAGAAATAAACGAAAACGTCATATGCAGATTGAGTTGTGATAGCCCAAAACTGAGAAACGATTGGGCTAAAAGGATAAGTGTGTCATTAATGTAAAATGCCCAATCAGAGATTCTATGCAAATGTTTGCATTGTTGCAATTTATTAGGATATTAGAATAACGACAGATGAATAAGCAAATCCTGCTGTCATTCCTCAAACATCTGCTTATTAAACCCTCAAACTGTATATCCTTCATCTCCATATATCCTTGTTTTGTTGATCAGTGTAGTGTAGATGACCTCACACATCCCATATTGACTCTAGACAGCCACCAACATAGTCAAAACAGAACTTATTCAGACATCAGATATCATTTACTAGTAGTGTTACATATGTGAATAGTTTGCATGTGTGTTTTGATGGCGCTATTGATCAGTGTAGATTAAATCACAGACCCACGCTGACTCCAGATCAGCCATCATGATATCACACACACTCTGATTCGCAGTGTGACTGAGCTCTCGAGTGTTTGTGGTCCAGCAGATGAGAAGGGTCTGTTCTGTCCCAGTGTCCCGAGGCGTGACCACACTGAGCTGTCCCTCACCTCTCGCTCTTCATCTGTGTTCCCAGCGCTGGAGAGGAAGATGTGTGCGCGCCAGAGCCGGGACGAGCTGATCCAGAGAGGCGTGCTGAAGGAGATCTTCCAGAAAGGTCAGTCACCGGACGAGAAGGACATGGAGACACGGCGGCACGCAATCCAATCCAAACGTCTACATTGACTCTGTATTGAGTGAAGCTCCTGCTTGTCAGCAAACAACAAAACAATGTCTACAAGCGGCTGTGTGACGGGGTGTACAGCAAACAAGCTGAAAAACCCAGAAACACGCTTTTATTAGCGGTCGACCCCAAAATACGAGCGTTTTTGGACACAAAAGTGGATTCAGGCGATTGAGACCGAGCTCAACATGTCCTGTTACTCTGAGAACTGACTTACGCCCGCTGGAGGCGACAGGGTAGCGCACCTTACAGAAATATAACATATAAAACTGACATTTGGATATTTGACTCACCAGTGAGACACAAAATGTGTACTGCACACTTAAGGTCCTTTCACACTGGACGCGATTTATTCGCGCGATAGTTTTATTTTTGATCAGCTGTTTGTGTAACGAGTGCTTCCACACCGAACGCGAATGTGCCGCGGCGAAAAACGACTTATTTTTTTCGCTTCGATGTCGATTTTTTATTTACTTTTGCGGCGACAGAAAAGGCTTCAGCCAATCACATACAGGGAAACAAAGGTGAAGCTTGTTGACGCTTTGGCCGCTCTGACGTAGCAGCATTATGTGCGAGAGAAGAGAAGTGTCACAACATGAAATGTAAACTAAAAACAAGCAATACATTAAAACTAGAAACCTTTTATAATGACAGCATTTTTATATGGCCTATTCCGCATCATTTATGACATGACGGTGTTTGCTTATAGGGAGCAGTTAAGAACGAGGCATGGGATAACATAGCTGGGATAGTTGGTGTCTCCGGCGAGTTGATAAAGTGCGTGCTGAGAAATAATTGATTTTGAATTTTTTCAACATTCATGGTTGTGTGTTTCATATTATTTTTGCATGGATGTATAGGCCACACACCAGAGCATGTGCGTAAATAAACCAGAGCGGGGTGACGCTTAAATAGACCTATAAGTAAAAAAACTCAAACATACGTTTCATATATACGTTTAAATAATATAATGCTATTTTTTTTATTTCATCTATGATGATTAGCTATATGGGAACCGCATGAGATGAGTAGCCTCAAGGATCATAAGATGCCCAATATATCGAAAACATTTGGAATGGGTCAGACAAAATTTTGGCCACTTATTAAGTTTTGTTTTGTAGAAAGCCTTTCTTTAAAGTGAATTTCGTTATGTATAAATTGTATCTTAATTTTAATCAATGTTTCATCAACAAATTGCCTGGATTAATAGGAATAAGAAGCAAATATAGTAGACAATATAATTAGGACACGGAGGCGCCGGCGCGTGAACTGGAGCGTGTCTCACACCGAAAACACTTTATTAATAAACAATTCAAATGTTTAATGCATAATCCTTACTTTGGCCGGTTCTTTGTGGCAAAGTTTTAGCTACTTTACAAGATTAGCATACTCCCCTTCAGACTCTCTGTTCTTTAAGATTGGGTGCACACAAAACCTTCTTTTCTGTCTTTTAAAGAAAACGAAAAGCTCGTCTTCACTGGATGATGATGATGATGATGATGTGTCCGTGTTTTCTCAGCTGTCGGCGCAAAAGTTTTGGAATGTAGAAGCTCTGAACGTCGCAAATTCGCGTCGCGGCTGATGTGAATGGTTTTGACGCGGACTATTCGCTTTTTCGTTCCGCGTCCGGTGTGAAAGGGCCTTTAGGCCGTGTGTCCACTGAAGCGTTTCTACACGCGGCTGGCGTATTTTTTCAGTTGTTTTCAATGGGAGCGCCGCGTTTGTTAAACGCCATGAGCGTAACGAGTTTTTTTCACGCTGAAGCGCCCGGCGTTTTTCACCGGTCGCCGAGAGTTGGAGAATGTTCAACTTTGGGTAAAACCACTGATCTATATAGAATGACATTATATAGATCAGTGGGTAAAACGCAGCGCTCATCACTGTCACTTTTACCCAGCCGTCCAATCACAGTGGAGGAGGGGCGGGGCTAATACCACACCGGCCAACCGCCACATTCTGATTGTACAACGTCAACAGACGACAACAACAAGCACAATAACGGAACAAAATCATTTAAAAATAGCCAGAGAAAATACATTACATCGTATCGACAGTTTAATATAGAATCAACACAGAAACAAAATGTGTGTGGATGAGATACTAGTAACACTTTTGCAGATATTCTGTATCATAACAAGCAAAGCGTCTCAAAGCGCTCTCAAGCGGCCACAGCAGAGCTAAAACGCTTTAGTGGACACACGGCGTAGTGTATTTTCAGTGTCCCACACTTTACCCATTCTCCAGCTGATGCTTCACGTCTTATCGCCTGTATCCACTTCTGTGTCCTTAAACGCTCGTTTTTTGGGGTCGACTGCTTATAAAAGCGTATTTCTGGGTTTCTCAGCTTGTTTGCTGGACACCCCGTCACACAGCCGCTTGTAGACATTTAGTTTTTTGCTATAAGCCATAAATGACAAAGAGGCAGCTTCACACAATACAGAGTCAATGGAGACTGGTGGGTTGTCCCCCCCGGTGTGGGCGTGGCCTAAATGTGCTCTATTGCTGGAGTTCCTCATGTAATACTTATTTCATATGCAAAGATGTGAGCCAATCACAGCAGAGGGCGTTTACATTGAGCTCTTAAAGGAGACACGCCCCTTTACAACCTTCGAGCCAATATCAGGGTAGAAATGGACATTTATTTCTAAATAATGTAAAACTCTTACTAACATTATCCCCAGGTTTCACGGACAAGGCTTAAGATAGTCTCAGACTAAAATGCTTGTTTGAGCTGTTTTACTTAAAAGCAAATCTTAAAATATGTCACTGCCATTGTTCTGTCTCAAGATGCACACCAGTGTTGTTTTTTCTAAGGCACGTTTATAAAAGCGACTTAAGTGTCCTAATTGAGCGGCGTAAGCCTGGTGTAATCTGAGCCTGTCTGTGGAAGCGGGCCGAGGAGTTGAGCTCAGGAAAGTGTTTGTGCTCGCCAGACTCCAGGGTCCCGGGACTGAAGCAGAGCAATCCCTCAGGAGCAGACTGTGAGCGCACAGCAGACGTCCCAGACCGGCAGAGGACCGGTGAGTGTGTGTGTGTGTGTGAGCGCACATCAGACATCCCAGACCGGCAGAGGACCGGTGAGTGTGTGTGTGTGTTAGGGCTGTCACGATCCCTCGATTAAAGTCGAGTATTCGATTTAAAAAAGTCCTCGATTGCAGTTTACCCGTGTCGAGTAACCGGTAAAATACCGTAAGCGGCGCGTTCCCCAGACGAGAATCCACGAGCCGCATTATTACATCGTTTCCTAAGGCTACGCGATATATTTAAAACCATTAGCAATCATAATTTAGCATAGTGCTATTGTGAAATCATAAAGGCTGCGATCCAGTTAAATAAATACGCTGTTTTTTTCCACAGAGAAGCGAGGTTTTAATTATTGGCATGTGTGCAGATTACATGCTAAACCACCTCAGCTGCGCACAGTAACTCTGCTCACACACACTCGTCTCTGCATGTGCTGTGTTTAGCTTTCCAGTAATGTGCATTTGGGAACGCAAAAACTCAGAGTGGTTTGTGTTTCATAGTTGCACTGTTATCATTTATATGTGTGGAGCGTCTCGGGTTTCTCACGCTGTGAGTGTGTGTTGCTTAACGTTCATCTGGGAACCCAGTGTGTGCCATTTCACCAGATTTGTAAACCTACGCCTACACAGGAGAAAACAAATATGTTTCTAAATATGCAAATTGTTGTTCATCGCGATTTCAAAATAAAACCCCTCGCTCTGAGTTTGCATGTTTTGATTTCCACATGTTCTTGTTCAGGAAAGCGGCTGTAGCGTTTCTATCGTACAGAAGAGGCCTAATATGAAAGATTAAGTGGACATTTGAATTAAATGTTGTTTGGCCGAAATTGAACAAGGATTTGATCACGCCGTAGTGTAACAACAACTAACACCAGGCCGTCGGCGCCCTCTGCAGGCGTTTGATATAATGCGTAATGTACATTTACATTTAATCATTTAGCAGACGCTTTTATCCAAAGTGACTTACAAATGAGGAGAGCAATAGAAGCAATTAAACTAACAATAGGTCAACAGTATGCAAGTGCTGTAACAAGCCTCAGTTAGTCTAGCACAGTACACGTAGCAAGGTTTTTTGTTTAGTTTTTTAAATCAGAAAGAACAAAACAAATAGAATAGAAAAGGTAAGTGCTAATATGAATTGGTCAGGTGCTGATGAAAAAGATGCGTCTTCAGCAGTGTCTTGAAAGCGGCTACAGACTCTGCTTGGTGAAGGTCAGTGATAGTGAGTTTGTGCCTCTTTGGGAAGATGGCACGCCGTTCACATGCAGAACACAAACTTCTGGAGGACACATCGGTCTGGAGTAGTGTGTTTAGGTATAGGGGAGCTGAGCCATTGGTGGTTCTGTAGGCAAACATCAGTGCCTTGACTCTGGTGCGAGCAGCTGTTGGGAACCGAGAGGAGTGACGTGCGTCTCTTCGGCTGAAATGAAAGGTAGAGTTGTGTGTCATCAGCGTAGTGAAAGGAAAAGCCATGTTTCTGAATGACAGATCCTAGTGATGAGATGTGGATGGAGAAGAGAAGCGGTCCCAGCACTGAGCCCTGAGGCACTCCAGTAGCTAGATGATAACAGTGATGGGATAAACCATGTTTCTGAATGACAGATCCTAGTGATGACATGTAGATGGAGAAGAGAGGCGGTCCCAGCACTGAGCCCTGAGGCACTCCAGTAGCTAGATGATAACAGTGATGGGATAAACCATGTTTCTGAATGACAGATCCTAGTGATGACATGTAGATGGAGAAGAGAAGCGGTCCCAGCACTGAGCCCTGAGGCACTCCAGTAGCTAGATGATAACAGTGATGGGATAAACCATGTTTTTGAATGACAGACACTAGTGATGACATGTAGATGGAGAAGAGAAGTGGTTCCAGCACTGAGCCCTGAGGCACTCCAGTAGCTAGATGATAACAGTGATGGGATAAGCCATGTTTCTGAGTGACAGACACTAGTGATGACATGTAGATGGAGAAGAGAAGTGGTTCCAGCACTGAGCCCTGAGGCACTCCAGTAGCTAGATGATAACAGTGATGGGATAAGCCATGTTTCTGAGTGACAGACACTAGTGATGACATGTAGATGGAGAAGAGAAGTGGTTCCAGCACTGAGCCCTGAGGCACTCCAGTAGCTAGATGATAACAGTGATGGGATAAACCATGTTTCTGAATGACAGACACTAGTGATGACATGTAGATGGAGAAGAGAAGCAGTCCCAGCACTGAGCCCTGAGGCACTCCAGTAGCTAGATGATAACAGTGATGGGATAAACCATGTTTTTGAATGACAGACACTAGTGATGACATGTAGATGGAGAAGAGAAGTGGTTCCAGCACTGAGCCCTGAGGCACTCCAGTAGCTAGATGATAACAGTGATGGGATAAACCATGTTTCTGAATGACAGACACTAGTGATGACATGTAGATGGAGAAGAGAAGCAGTCCTAGCACTGAGCCCTGAGGCACTCCAGTAGCTAGATGATAACAGTGATGGGATAAACCATGTTTCTGAATGACAGACACTAGTGATGACATGTAGATGGAGAAGAGAAGCAGTCCTAGCACTGAGCCCTGAGGCACTCCAGTAGCTAGATGATAACAGTGATGGGATAAGCCATGTTTCTGAGTGACAGACACTAGTGATGACATGTAGATGGAGAAGAGAAGCAGTCCTAGCACTGAGCCCTGAGGCACTCCAGTAGCTAGATGATAACAGTGATGGGATAAACCATGTTTTTGAATGACAGACACTAGTGATGACATGTAGATGGAGAAGAGAAGTGGTTCCAGCACTGAGCCCTGAGGCACTCCAGTAGCTAGATGATAACAGTGATGGGATAAGCCATGTTTCTGAGTGACAAACACTAGTGATGACATGTAGATGGAGAAGAGAAGTGGTTCCAGCACTGAGCCCTGAGGCACTCCAGTAGCTAGATGATAACAGTGATGGGATAAACCATGTTTCTGAATGACAGACACTAGTGATGACATGTAGATGGAGAAGAGAAGCAGTCCCAGCACTGAGCCCTGAGGCACTCCAGTAGCTAGATGATAACAGTGATGGGATAAACCATGTTTTTGAATGACAGACACTAGTGATGACATGTAGATGGAGAAGAGAAGTGGTTCCAGCACTGAGCCCTGAGGCACTCCAGTAGCTAGATGATAACAGTGATGGGATAAACCATGTTTCTGAGTGACAGACACTAGTGATGACATGTAGATGGAGAAGAGAAGCAGTCCCAGCACTGAGCCCTGAGGCACTCCAGTAGCTAGATGATAACAGTGATGGGATAAACCATGTTTCTGAGTGACAGACACTAGTGATGACATGTAGATGGAGAAGAGAAGCAGTCCCAGCACTGAGCCCTGAGGCACTCCAGTAGCTAGATGATAACAGTGATGGGATAAACCATGTTTCTGAATGACAGACACTAGTGATGACATGTAGATGGAGAAGAGAAGCAGTCCCAGCACTGAGCGCTGAGGCACTCCAGTAGCTAGATGATAACAGTGATGGGATAAGCCATGTTTCTGAGTGACAGACACTAGTGATGACATGTAGATAGAGAAGAGAAGCAGTCCCAGCACTGAGCCCTGAGGCACTCCAGTAGTTAGATGATAACAGTGATGGGATAAACCATGTTTCTGAATGACAGGCACTAGTGATGACATGTAGATGGAGAAGAGAAGCAGTCCCAGCACTGAGCCCTGAGGCACTCCAGTAGCTAGATGATAACAGTGATGGGATAAGCCATGTTTCTGAATGACAGACACTAGTGATGACATGTAGATGGAGAAGAGAAGCAGTCCCAGCACTGAGCCCTGAGGCACTCCAGTAGTTAGATGATAACAGTGATGGGATAAACCATGTTTCTGAATGACAGACACTAGTGATGACATGTAGATGGAGAAGAAGTGGTTCCAGCACTGAGCCATGAGGCACTCCAGTAGCTAGATGATAACAGTGATGGGAAAAACCATGTTTTTGAATGACAGACACTAGTGATGACATGTAGATGGAGAAGAGAAGCAGTCCCAGCACTGAGCCCTGAGGCACTCCAGTAGCTAGATGATAACAGTGATGGGAAAAACCATGTTTTTGAATGACAGACACTAGTGATGACATGTAGATGGAGAAGAGAAGCAGTCCCAGCACTGAGCCCTGAGGCACTCCAGTAGCTAGATGATAACAGTGATGGGATAAACCATGTTTCTGAATGACAGACACTAGTGATGACATGTAGATGGAGAAGAAGTGGTTCCAGCACTGAGCCATGAGGCACTCCAGTAGCTAGATGATAACAGTGATGGGAAAAACCATGTTTTTGAATGACAGACACTAGTGATGACATGTAGATGGAGAAGAGAAGCAGTCCCAGCACTGAGCCCTGAGGCACTCCAGTAGCTAGATGATAACAGTGATGGGAAAAACCATGTTTTTGAATGACAGACACTAGTGATGACATGTAGATGGAGAAGAGAAGCAGTCCCAGCACTGAGCCCTGAGGCACCCCAGTAGCTAGATGATAACTGTGATGGGATAAACCATGTTTCTGAATGACAGACACTAGTGATGACATGTAGATGGAGAAGAGAAGCAGTCCCAGCACTGAGCCCTGAGGCACTCCAGTAGCTAGATGATAACAGTGATGGGAAAAACCATGTTTTTGAATGACAGACACTAGTGATGACATGTAGATGGAGAAGAGAAGCGGTCCCAGCACTGAGCCCTGAGGCACTCCAGTAGCTAGATGATAACAGTGATGGGATAAACCATGTTTTTGAATGACAGACACTAGTGATGACATGTAGATGGAGAAGAGAAGTGGTTCCAGCACTGAGCCCTGAGGCACTCCAGTAGCTAGATGATAGCAGTGATGCGATAAACCATGTTTTTGAATGACAGACACTAGTGATGACATGTAGATGGAGAAGAGAAGTGGTCCCAGCACTGAGCCCTGAGGCACTCCAGTAGCTAGATGATAACAGTGATGGGATAAGCCATGTTTCTGAGTGACAGACACTAGTGATGACATGTAGATGGAGAAGAGAAGCAGTCCCAGCACTGAGCCCTGAGGCACTCCAGTAGCTAGATGATAACAGTGATGGGATAAACCATGTTTCTGAATGACAGACACTAGTGATGACATGTAGATGGAGAAGAGAAGCAGTCCCAGCACTGAGCCCTGAGGCACTCCAGTAGCTAGATGATAACAGTGATGGGAAAAACCATGTTTTTGAATGACAGACACTAGTGATGACATGTAGATGGAGAAGAGAAGCAGTCCCAGCACTGAGCCCTGAGGCACTCCAGTAGCTAGATGATAACAGTGATGGGATAAACCATGTTTCTGAATGACAGACACTAGTGATGACATGTAGATGGAGAAGAGAAGCAGTCCCAGCACTGAGCCCTGAGGCACTCCAGTAGCTAGATGATAACAGTGATGGGAAAAACCATGTTTTTGAATGACAGACACTAGTGATGACATGTAGATGGAGAAGAGAAGCGGTCCCAGCACTGAGCCCTGAGGCACTCCAGTAGCTAGATGATAACAGTGATGGGATAAACCATGTTTTTGAATGACAGACACTAGTGATGACATGTAGATGGAGAAGAGAAGTGGTTCCAGCACTGAGCCCTGAGGCACTCCAGTAGCTAGATGATAACAGTGATGGGATAAACCATGTTTTTGAATGACAGACACTAGTGATGACATGTAGATGGAGAAGAGAAGTGGTCCCAGCACTGAGCCCTGAGGCACTCCAGTAGCTAGATGATAACAGTGATGGGATAAACCATGTTTCTGAATGACAGACACTAGTGATGACATGTAGATGGAGAAGAGAAGCAGTCCCAGCACTGAGCCTTGAGGCACTCCAGTAGCTAGATGATAACAGTGATGGGAAAAACCATGTTTTTGAATGACAGACACTAGTGATGACATGTAGATGGAGAAGAGAAGTGGTTCCTGCACTGAGCCCTGAGGCACTCCAGTAGTTAGATGATAACAGTGATGGGATAAACCATGTTTCTGAATGACAGACACTAGTGATGACATGTAGATGGAGAAGAGAAGCAGTCCCAGCACTGAGCCTTGAGGCACTCCAGTAGCTAGATGATAACAGTGATGGGATAAACCATGTTTCTGAATGACAGACACTAGTGATGACATGTAGATGGAGAAGAGAAGCAGTCCCAGCACTGAGCCTTGAGGCACTCCAGTAGCTAGATGATAACAGTGATGGGATAAACCATGTTTCTGAATGACAGACACTAGTGATGACATGTAGATGGAGAAGAGAAGCAGTCCCAGCACTGAGCCTTGAGGCACTCCAGTAGCTAGATGATAACAGTGATGGGAAAAACCATGTTTCTGAATGACAGACACTAGTGATGACATGTAGATGGAGAAGAGAAGCAGTCCCAGCACTGAGCCTTGAGGCACTCCAGTAGCTAGATGATAACAGTGATGGGAAAAACCATGTTTTTGAATGACAGACACTAGTGATGACATGTAGATGGAGAAGAGAAGCAGTCCCAGCACTGAGCCTTGAGGCACTCCAGTAGCTAGATGATAACAGTGATGGGATAAACCATGTTTTTGAATGACAGACACTAGTGATGACATGTAGATGGAGAAGAGGCCCCAGCACTGAGCCCTGAGGCACTCCAGTAGCTAGATGATAACAGTGATGGGATAAACCATGTTTTTGAATGAGAGACACTAGTGGACATGTAGATGGAGAAGAGAAGTGGCCCCAGCACTGAGCCCTGAGGCACTCCAGTAGTTAGATAAAAACAGTGATAGGATAAACCATGTTTTTGAATGAGAGACACTAGCGATGGCATGTAGATGGAGATGAGAAGAGGCCCCAGCACTGAGCCCTGAGGCACTCCAGTAGTTAGATGATAACAGTGATGGGATAAACCATGTTTCTGAATGAAAGATCCTAGTGATGACATGTAGATGGAGAAGAGAGGCGGTCCCAGCACTGAGCCCTGAGGCACTCCAGTAGTTAGATGATAACAGTGATGGGATAAACCATGTTTCTGAATGAAAGATCCTAGTGATGACATGTAGATGGAGAAGAGAGGCGGTCCCAGCACTGAGCCCTGAGGCACTCCAGTAGCTAAATGATAACAGTGATAGGATAAACCATGTTTTTGAATGACAGTGTAATAGCACATTTTCTATTAAACAATCATCAAAGCATAAGAGACAGTCTGAGAATTAAAAATGATTTATTTCTTGCAAGAAAGGTTCAGTTGTTCCACAGAGGTAGTCAATGTACAGTCTGCGACACAAGTGTGAACGAAGAATGGAAGGGGAGCGCAGTTTTTTATACTCCTATCTCAAGGTCTGTGCTTGGGGTCAAAGTCCATCCGTTTCTCCCCGTCCATCCTTCTCACCTGCTCGCTTCAATCAGCAAATCAGCAGTAGCAGGATTCATTGGTTTGGAAGAGATGGGAATAATTCTGCCATAACAACAGACACTAGTGATGACATGTAGATGGAGAAGAGGCCCCAGCACTGAGCCCTGAGGCACTCCAGTAGCTAGATGATAACAGTGATGGGATAAACCATGTTTCTGAATGACAGATCCTAGTGATGACATGTAGATGGAGAAGAGAAGCGGTCCCAGCACTGAGCCCTGAGGCACTCACGTAGCTAGATGATAACAGTGATGGGATAAACCATGTTTCTGAATGACAGATCCTAGTGATGACATGTAGATGGAGAAGAGAAGCGGTCCCAGCACTGAGCCCTGAGGCACTCCAGTAGTTAGATGATAACAGTGATAGGATAAACCATGTTTTTGAATGAGAGACACTAGCGATGGCATGTAGATGGAGATGAGAAGAGGCCCCAGCACTGAGCCCTGAGGCACTTCAGTAGTTAGATGATAACAGTGATGGGATAAACCATGTTTCTGAATGACAGATCCTAGTGATGACATGTAGATGGAGAAGAGAGGCGGTCCCAGCACTGAGCCCTGAGGCACTCCAGTAGCTAAATGATAACAGTGATAGGATAAACCATGTTTTTGAATGACAGTGTAATAGCAAATTTTCTATTAAACAATTATCAAAGCATAAGAGACAGTCTGAGAATTAAAAATGATTTATTTCTTGCAAGAAAGGTTCAGTTGTTCCACAGAGGTAGTCAATGTACAGTCTGCGACACAAGTGTGAACGAAGAATGGAAGGGGAGCGCAGTTTTTTATACTCCTATCTCAAGGTCTGTGCTTGGGGTCAAAGTCCATCCGTTTCTCCCCGTCCATCCTTCTCACCTGCTCGCTTCAATCAGCAAATCAGCAGTAGCAGGATTCATTGGTTTGGAAGAGATGGGAATAATTCTGCCATAACAACAGACACTAGTGATGACATGTAGATGGAGAAGAGGCCCCAGCACTGAGCCCTGAGGCACTCCAGTAGCTAGATGATAACAGTGATGGGATAAACCATGTTTCTGAATGACAGATCCTAGTGATGACATGTAGATGGAGAAGAGAAGCGGTCCCAGCACTGAGCCCTGAGGCACTCACGTAGCTAGATGATGGGTCTTAGACACCTCACCTCACCCCTCCACGAAACCTGAGATTGCAGTGCGGATCCCGAGATGTCCTTCGTCTTTATGATTGACAGGAGCATCTGGTGGTTAACTGTGTCAAACGCAGGAGATCCAGCAGGATGAGGACTGAGGACGTGTAAGCGGCTCTCGCCAGTCTCAGAGCCTCAGTAACCGAGAGCAGGGCCGTCTCAGTTGAGGAAAGCTTCTGAAGCCAGACTGGCTGCTGTCCAGCAGGCTGTTCTGTGTAAGAAAGAGAGAGACTTGGTTGAACACGACTCAAGTGTTTTAGCAATGATTGGAAGAAGGGATACCGGTCTGTAATTTTCCAGATGTGCTGGATTTAGAGTGGGTTTCTTTAGCAGTGGGGGTTACCCGAGCCTCTTAAATGCTGTGGGAAAGGTACCAGTGGGACGAGGGGGCAAAGAAGAGAAGAGAAGGTCAATTGGTTCTGACTAGTTGTGTTCTGACTTAAGCTCAAAAACGTGAGTTTTTTTATTTGCGCCACTTGCTCTCCGCAGCCCTGAGTCTACAGCGACGTTCACGGAGGACAACGGACATAAGTCATGTTTATATTAGTTTATATCATTTATTTTACATGGTGTATTTTAACGGTGTTGTTCAATAAAACCCATATGATTACTTTGATACTTTATTTGAACCAATTATAATTGGTTGTTATTATATATTTGTATTTTACGTCATTTTAAATGCTCTTGTTCATTTCTTCGATCTATTTTTATTACCACATTTTTTTTATCCGATTAATTGATGGAATAATCGGTAGAATACTCGATTACTAAAATAATCAATAGCTGCAGCCCTGTATGTGAGTGAGTGTTTAACTGAGTAAGTGTGTGTGTGTATGTGTGTGTGTGTCTCTCTCATCAACACTCTTATTATTTATTGTGTCCCTTTTATCGGTGGATATGATATTACAAAACCGATATCCGATGCCGTGATTGTAAAAATATCAGTAAAAAGTGTGTGTAAACTCACTTTAAACAGTAGTGTAAACTCACACTGTCCTGTAATAGAGTCATGTGTGATGAGTTGTGTGTTTCTTCCTCACTGTGTCGAGATAATGAAAGCGATGAACTATCATGAAGGGCTGCTTTAGCTAACGGCTCTCTTTAATGAGCTTAGCTGAGATAATGAAGCGCTTCATGAGCTAAGTAATGGGCTTTGTTCTGCTGCGTCCGGCTCACAGTTAGCAGGACGCTAGCTCCTTGTGCGCTTAAACTCTGTGTCTGATCTTTGCTCTCAGTGGACTTCCGGTCGTCTCTGGATGGAGGAGTCTGTGCTCAGGACAACACACTCAAGTCTCTAACGCTTCCTCCCAAAAAAAACCTCACCTTCCATGGTGACCTTCAGGAACCCCCCGCCAAACCTCAGCTCATCCACAAACAGCCCCCCGCCCTGCCGCCCAAACCCTTCTCCAGACTAACCAATCACAGCACAGGTGAGACTCGCACCTCCTACAGACTGACCAATCACAGCACAGGTGAGACACAGACTGACCAGTCACAGCACAGGTGAGACTCGCACCTCCTACAGACTGACCAATCACAGCACAGGTGAGACACAGACTGACCAGTCACAGCACAGGTGAGACACACACCTCCTACAGACTGACCAATCACAGCACAGGTGAGACACAGACTGACCAGTCACAGCACAGGTGAGACACACACCTCCTACAGACTGACCAATCACAGCACAGGTGTGAGAGACACCTCCTACAGACTGACCAGTCACAGCACAGGTGAGACACACACCTCCTACAGACTGACCAATCACAGCACAGGTGTGAGAGACACCTCCTACAGACTGACCAGTCACAGCACAGGTGAGACACACACCTCCTACAGACTGACCAATCACAGCACAGGTGAGACACACCTCCTACAGACTGACCAATCACAGCACAGGTTTGAGACACACCTCCTACAGACTGACTAATCACAGCACAGGTGAGACACACCTCCTACAGACTGACCAATCACAGCACAGGTGAGACACACCTCCTACAGACTGACTAATCACAGCACAGGTGAGACTCACACCTCCTACAGACTGACTAATCACAGCACAGGTGAGACACACCTCCTACAGACTGACCAATCACAGCACAGGTGAGACACACCTCCTACAGACTGACCAATTACAGCACAGGTGTGAGACACCTCCTACAGACTGACTAATCACAGCACAGTTGTGAGACACACCTCCTACAGACTGACTAATCACAGCACAGGTGAGACTCACACCTCCTACAGACTGACCAATCACAGCACAGGTGTGAGACACACCTCCTACAGACTGACTAATCACAGCACAGTTGTGAGACACACCTCCTACAGACTGACTAATCACAGCACAGTTGTGAGACACACCTCCTACAGACTGACTAATCACAGCACAGGTGAGACACACCTCCTACAGACTGACCAATCACAGCACAGTTGTGAGACACACCTCCTACAGACTGACCAATCACAGCACAGGTGTGAGAGACACCTCTTACAGACTGACTAATCACAGCACAGGTGAGACACACTTCTTACAGACTGACCAATCACAGCACAGGTGAGACTCACACCTCCTACTGACTGACCAATCACAGCGCAAGTGAGACACAGACTGACCAATCACAGCACAAGTGAGACACAGACTGACCAATCACAGCACAAGTGAGACACAGACTGACCAATCACAGCACAAGTGTGACAGACTGACCAATCACAGCACAAGTGAGACACAGACTGACCAATCACAGCACAAGTCTGACAGACTGACCAATCACAGCACAAGTGTGACACAGACTGACCAATCACAGCACAAGTGTGACAGACTGACCAATCACAGCACAAGTGTGACACAGACTGACCAATCACAGCACAAGTGAGACACAGACTGACCAATCACAGCACAAGTGTGACAGACTGACCAATCACAGCACAAGTGTGACAGACTGACCAATCACAGCACAAGTGAGACACAGACTGACCAATCACAGCACAAGTGAGACACAGACTGACCAATCACAGCACAAGTGAGACACAGACTGACCAATCACAGCACAAGTGTGACAGACTGACCAATCACAGCACAAGTGTGACACAGACTGACCAATCACAGCACAAGTGTGACAGACTGACCAATCACAGCACAAGTGAGACACAGACTGACCAATCACAGCACAAGTGTGACACAGACTGACCAATCACAGCACAAGTGTGACAGACTGACCAATCACAGCACAAGTGTGACAGACTGACCAATTACAGCACAAGTGAGACACAGACTGACCAATCACAGTACAAGTGTGACACAGACTGACCAATTACAGCAAAAGTGAGACACAGACTGACCAATCACAGCACAAGTGTGACACAGACTGACCAATCACAGCACAAGTGTGACAGACTGACCAATCACAGCACAAGTGAGACTCACAGACTGACCAATCACAGTACAAGTGTGACACAGACTGACCAATTACAGCAAAAGTGAGACACAGACTGACCAATCACAGCACAAGTGTGACAGACTGACCAATCACAGCACAAGTGTGACACAGACTGACCAATCACAGCACAAGTGAGACACAGACTGACCAATCACAGCACAAGTGTGACACAGACTGACCAATCACAGCACAAGTGAGACACAGACTGACCAATCACAGCACAAGTGTGACAGACTGACCAATCACAGCACAAGTGAGACACAGACTGACCAATCACAGCACAAGTGTGACACAGACTGACCAATCACAGCACAAGTGTGACAGACTGACCAATCACAAGTGAGACACAGACTGACCAATCACAGCACAAGTGAGACACAGACTGACCAATCACAGCACAAGTGTGACAGACTGACCAATCACAGCACAAGTGTGACACAGACTGACCAATCACAGCACAAGTGTGACAGACTGACCAATCACAGCACAAGTGTGACACAGACTGACCAACCACAGCACAAGTGAGACACAGACTGACCAATCACAGCACAAGTGTGACACAGACTGACCAATCACAGCACAAGTGTGACAGACTGACCAATCACAGCACAAGTGTGACAGACTGACCAATTACAGCACAAGTGAGACACAGACTGACCAATCACAGCACAAGTGAGACACAGACTGACCAATCACAGCACAAGTGAGACACAGACTGACCAATCACAGCACAAGTGAGACACAGACTGACCAATCACAGTACAAGTGTGACACAGACTGACCAATTACAGCAAAAGTGAGACACAGACTGACCAATCACAGCACAAGTGTGACACAGACTGACCAATCACAGCACAAGTGTGACAGACTGACCAATCACAGCACAAGTGAGACACAGACTGACCAATCACAGCACAAGTGTGACACAGACTGACCAATCACAGCACAAGTGTGACAGACTGACCAATCACAGCACAAGTGTGACAGACTGACCAATTACAGCACAAGTGAGACACAGACTGACCAATCACAGCACAAGTGAGACACAGACTGACCAATCACAGCACAAGTGAGACACAGACTGACCAATCACAGCACAAGTGTGACACAGACTGACCAATCACAGCACAAGTGTGACAGACTGACCAATCACAGCACAAGTGAGACACAGACTGACCAATCACAGCACAAGTGTGACACAGACTGACCAATCACAGCACAAGTGTGACAGACTGACCAATCACAGCACAAGTGTGACAGACTGACCAATTACAGCACAAGTGAGACACAGACTGACCAATCACAGCACAAGTGAGACACAGACTGACCAATCACAGCACAAGTGAGACACAGACTGACCAATCACAGCACAAGTGAGACACAGACTGACCAATCACAGTACAAGTGTGACACAGACTGACCAATTACAGCAAAAGTGAGACACAGACTGACCAATCACAGCACAAGTGTGACACAGACTGACCAATCACAGCACAAGTGTGACAGACTGACCAATCACAGCACAAGTGTGACACAGACTGACCAATCACAGCACAAGTGTGACAGACTGACCAATCACAGCACAAGTGTGACACAGACTGACCAACCACAGCACAAGTGAGACACAGACTGACCAATCACAGCACAAGTGTGACACAGACTGACCAATCACAGCACAAGTGTGACAGACTGACCAATCACAGCACAAGTGTGACAGACTGACCAATTACAGCACAAGTGAGACACAGACTGACCAATCACAGCACAAGTGAGACACAGACTGACCAATCACAGCACAAGTGAGACACAGACTGACCAATTACAGCAAAAGTGAGACACAGACTGACCAATCACAGCACAAGTGTGACACAGACTGACCAATCACAGCACAAGTGTGACAGACTGACCAATCACAGCACAAGTGAGACACAGACTGACCAATCACAGCACAAGTGTGACACAGACTGACCAATCACAGCACAAGTGTGACACAGACTGACCAATCACAGCACAAGTGTGACACAGACTGACCAATCACAGCACAAGTGTGACACAGACTGACCAATCACAGCACAAGTGTGACAGACTGACCAATCACAGCACAAGTGTTACACAGACTGACCAATCACAGCACAAGTGAGACACAGACTGACCAATCACAGCAAAAGTGTGACAGACTGACCAATCACAGCACAAGTGTGACAGACTGACCAATCACAGCACAAGTGAGACACAGACTGACCAATCACAGCACAAGTGTGACAGACTGACCAATCACAGCACAAGTGAGACACAGACTGACCAATCACAGCACAAGTGTGACACAGACTGACCAATCACAGCACAAGTGTGACAGACTGACCAATCACAGCACAAGTGAGACACAGACTGACCAATCACAGCACAAGTGAGACACAGACTGACCAATCACAGCACAAGTGTGACAGACTGACCAATCACAGCACAAGTGAGACACAGACTGACCAATCACAGCACAAGTGAGACACAGACTGACCAATCACAGCACAAGTGTGACAGACTGACCAATCACAGCACAGGTGAGACTCACACCTCCTACTGACTGACCAATCACAGCACAGGTGACAAACAAACTTTCCTGTTTAATTTTAGAGGATTTGTTGTGGACTGAGGATAACTAAAATAGCCTATAGCTATGTTTATAATGTTTGTAAACATTTCACATTATTTACCGGTATTTTACATTAATGCATTAATAAAATGTGACTTATATGCAATTTATCAGGGGTTTTCTCTCAAAAACGTTAATATGTGTGTATATTGTGTAGCGTATTTTTAGACATGCACGAAATGTTTTCAAAATATCTTAGAAAAATGACTTTTAAATTTCTTAAATGACTTTTTAACTGATAGTATTAACGGGTAACCAGTTCATTATGAGTTCCCGTTACTGGTGTGTGTGTGTGTGTGTGTGTGTGGATGAGCTTTACGCTGTGAGTTAGTCCTGATGAGAAGGGGATGTGATGCTGTATCATGGGGCTGTTCACACCTGGCCAGATCATGTGTTTCTCAGATCTGGTTTATCAAAACCGTTCCATCCACACCGGGTCACACACATGTGTTTTCATAAATCTGATCTTCAGTTCCTGTGCTATATTAGAGTTCACGTCAGCGAAAGCAACAGATATGAGCTGCACTTCATTGATCTTTAGTTCATTCTAAGAACGCAATAGGAGAGAGCGGCAACAGCACTAGTACGGTCATTTAGTTCCTTTACTTTTAATGAAGATGATTGTGTGTTAAGCGTCTTGACTTTCACTGTGATCTGCGTTAGTTTGCGCGTTAGCTTGATGACAGATGCTCATCTGTGGCGATGCGTGTTACAGCAGCGTCGTCATATCTGACTATAGCATGACATATAGCCTATATCACTCGCTCTCACACGTTTATTTTTAGCATTTGTGGGAGGAGTAAAATTGACATGTGGTTTCAACAGCCGGCTGCGTTTCCACTTGTGCGGTTTCGCCTGTAGCGCGTCTCAGACCTCCTCCTGATGTGCTGCGAGCGACCGGATTCAAGCCCGTCTGGAATGTGTAAACAGCCCCGTTGAGTTTGAGTCCGAGCTGGTGTTTGAGCTGTGTGTGTGTGTGTTGTGTCCAGACCCGTGTCTGCAGGGCAAGCCGTCTCCTCCTCTTCCTCCGCAGAAGCTGCTGATGTACTCCTCCTCCTCCTCCTCCTCCTCCTCGTTCGGGCCGTACGGGCACCCGCTGCAGTACGGCTCCGCCCACCCGTCCAGCCGCATCATCGACGAGCTGCAGAAGACGCTGGCGCTCGCCCTGCAGAGACTGGAGAGGTGTGTGTGTGTGTGCTCATACACGGATATATATATCGGTCAACATATCGGTATCGGCCGATATAAGTTCATTTGTAATGTTATCGGTATCGGCCTGATTATCGGCATTATAATTGTGTGTTTGGGACATGGATTTTAATGGTGAGACTTTTGTTTTTGTAATCAGGCTCTCAAAAATTAAATAAAAATTTGGATTTAGATTAATCGGCCAATATATCGGTTATCGGCTTTCAGATTTAAAGAATTATCGGTATCTGCCAAAATGTTCATATCGGTGCATCCCTAACACGAATGCTTTGGAATACAGATTTAAGATTAAACTAAAAAAGTTATAGACGTTTAAGTTTATGGTAAAGCAAATGTATTGAACTAAAAAAATTTTTTTTTTATACAAAATATATGTTTTGTAATTCAATATTTAAACATTTTGAGTCTAAAATTGCTATAAAATCAAAGCCACATGTCTAACCAAGTTGATATCACACTATTTTGAAATTGATATCACAAAAATGTAGGTTTCTGTGACTTTTTTTAGGCGCTATACCAAAAACAGCCACCAAAGATAGAGATTTAGATGTATTTCCCTGAATTTACAGTTGAATTAATAGTGCTTAATAGGAGTCTGAAACCACACACTCTCTGAGGACGAACTGCTCTTCAGTCCGTCGCTGCTGTGTGACAGTCGGAGGAAGTAGATCTAGCCGGAAAGTCTCGGTTATTTATAATCTCGGCCTACTCTTTACTCTTTACTTGCGCTCACTCGTTTACCAGAGTCATCTTGACTGCTGAATTGTCAGTAAAAGTAAAAACGTTGAGAGAAAATCACATAAGCTGACTTTATAAATTGATGTTGATTGATTCAAATGGTTTTGTTTGAAGTTAAATAAAGCCAGAAAGTAGTAAAACAAAGCAATTGCTTAATTTATTCATGCTGCAATGCACTCTGGGAGTCAGCATAGCACCTGCGGCTGAGAGTAAGTCCAGTGTCTTCCAATGTTTTGATTACTGAGACTTGTTAGGTTTAAGTTAAGCCGCTTTACATTGTTCTGTAATCCGCTTATGTTATTCCGACATAAAAAATGACCACAGTGCATTTATTTAGTTTGAATATCTTGTAATTGTCAGTGTAACTCTAATACATGTTATTTTAAGGCAAGGCCTCACTCAGGGGCGAGTTCACCATTTTGGCTAGTCCAGGATCTCCACACACACCCCACTCCCCAACATTACCTAACACTTTACTCTGAATTGCTCAACGGTAATAGTGAATATAGTGATAGTTTAAAAATGTATATTCATTAAACTGCATATCAAAAATCGTCTACACTTTGGTACTTGCTCCCTTAAGCTTTATAAACATTCTTGGTTTTGGATTCATCAAGAGTCTTAATTTTGTCCATTGTCTTCAAAATTCATAATTACACACAGTCCATTTAGCTCTGAGAGGACAAACCTCTTGGTTTTAGCTTGAACAGTTGTGTGATATTCCGGTTCTGACTGTATTTTGTCTTTTGAAACGCTTGTATAATGATCATGTTAGATGATGATGTAATAGCTGGAAAGCGATTCGTCGGATTTAAAACACGCAGATGACGCCATGACTCGACCTCGTGTCCTCCAGACACACACACACACACGTGAACATGGCCTGTTTTAATGACATCTGGGAGATTCTGTCCCTCACTGAAACTCGTGAAGCTTCCAGACGTTCATTAAGAATCATGAACTGAGCAGGTGTAATGCAGGCTCATATAAGCATTGATCATGAGCAGCTTTGGTCAGGGAAGCGGTGTTTATATAAACGCGTTCATCAGTTCTGTGGTGTGTGTGTGATCCGCAGCTCTGCGCTCCACACGGGTCAGTACGGCTCTCCTCTGCCCTCGGGTCTGATCGACTGTGACGACGATAAAGAGAACATCCCCAGCGAGTCGGACTATGAGGACCTGCCCAGCATGTACAAGGATGAAGAGCCGGACGAGGACGAGGAGGAGGACGACGACGCTCTCTTCACGAGTGAGTCCTGCAGTGTGTGTGTGTGTGAGTCGGCCGGCTGCAACGATGGGTTATTATGGCCTAGTTCTCGTTTAGAAACGAGCTCACTGGGTCACATCCAGATTCCAGAAACATGACATTAACAGTAAAGATATCATTCTAGAAATCATTGTAAATGTGAAAGAATAGCACAGCACTAATGATGATAAACGGAAGGATATCGTGCGCTGGTGCTGAACACTGATGTAGTTATCGTGTGTGTGTGTGTGTGTGTGTGTGTGCAGGCACGCTGGCGCTGAAGATCTTGAGGAAGGACTCTCTGGCAGTGAAGCTCAGTAACAGGCCGTCTCAGAGAGAACTGCAGGAGAAGAACATCTTACCTGTGCAGACGGACGAGGAGCGCCTGCAGTCCAGACAGCTCATCGGCACCAAACTCACACGGTACACACACACACACTGATGTATGTTGTGACATCACAGGGTTTTTCCTGGGGCAAAACTGGTCTTGGGTGGCGGCAGATGAACACGGTCATCAGTATAAAGAACCCATGTCACCTGTTAACTCTTTACAAGTGAATGCAGAGTTAGTAATATTAAAGTCCCCCTGTAGTCAATCATTGTATCCCTTAAAACTCATCTTTGATCACCAAAATGACACATTTAAAAGTTTTTTCCTTGAAAAAAATTCATGTCTTAAAATATCTTGAATGTAACTCGACACCCTCGCCTCATTTAGTATGCGCGGTTCTATGAATATGCAAATGAGCCCCGCCTCCACTCACTCCCTCAGCTCAGAGATCCACTGGTTGACGATCACACGTTGATCTGATTGGTTACAAGGTCGTTTGTGACGTCAGAAACACCAGCGATTTCACACCGTGTTTTTGAGACTGTCTTTGGTTCACTGCAGTTTTAAGGAGAAAGTACTCAGCAATGCTGTCGACTTATGAATTTACACATGGCTTGTCTTAAAGCATATTAATAACACCACATAGACATATAAACAACATCAAAAGCTTGATTTTTTTTTTTGACTTTAAGTAATCTCATTTATTCGTTTAATAAAAAATTATCTCTGTCAGGACAGATCATTAAAGACCCACTCCGATGAAAATAATGTTTTTCTAGGTGTTAACATGTTCTTGTGGCATTTTTCTTATGTTAGAGGCCATATCTTGAGAAAAATAAGCTCAAAGTTGTATTTCTGAGTATTTCTACATTCAAATGGCTGTGAATCAGTAGCAGATGCTAAAATGCCGTTTAAAATAGACTGGAGTTGTGACGTAGTAACTCCACTGGGCGGGGCCACAAGCTTGTTAAAATTAATCGAAAGTGCCCCTCTCAAACAAATATCAATGATAATATTGTTTTCAATAAAACAAAATGCATTTGATTATAATTAACATGACAATGTGACAAAATTCACGTTTACTTGTATGTTTCTGTCGGTTTGAGCTGTCGTTGCCATGACTCGTTGCTATGGGTTGCGTCACTTGCGTGTCTTGCATCGGACTCGACTGAAGGGGTCAGTCTCCGTTTTCGAGGCCGAGGGTCAGTAATGTGGACGGCAGGAGCGCATAATCGTTGCAAAAGTTATGCGTTTTAAAACGAAAACGCACTGTACGGCTGGATAGCTCCAATATTGCTCTCAATTTTTGTTGCACCGGTTAATGACAGGTTGGGGGTGTAAGCTAGCGGGAGAGACAGAGCTCTCAGCAACGGGGAGGGGGAGGGTCATCTCCGTGCCAACGGCTCCGCCCACAACGCAGAGGCGAATTGCTAATGAGCAACTGCCGCTCTGCTGAAGCAAAGTCCCAGAAAACGGCACAGGTTTTGTGAGTTTGGCTAAAAATGGCATAATCATAATTTAAAGACCACTGGGAATGTTTACAAATAGCTCAAAATATGATCGGAGTGGGACTTTAAACAAAGTGCTTAGAACTATAAAAACTCATGTATGATTACCATGTAAAAAGTCACTGAGTGACTGATTTGAAAAGTTAGTTAACCTCACGCTGACATCGCCCCTGATCGTGTGTGTTGGTCGTGAGGGAATGGTCTAGAAATATTAAATATTGCCCTCTCCATCATTGAAATAGGCCTCGTAACTTCCTTTTCTTTTGAAACGCATGTGCTTGTCGGAGCTGAACGTGTGTGTGTTCAACAGGAGACTGAGCCAGAGACCCACGGCTGAAGAGCTGGAGCAGAGGAACATCCTCAAACGTGAGTCATGTTCACTCCATCACACGCCGTGTGCTAACCAGACGCGCGGAGACAAGATTCCAGCGACAACAGTGTGTGTGTCCACATCAGCACTCACAACCAAATCAGTCCAAAATCACATCCAATCAGAAGAGTGTGTGGGCGGAGTCTCTCTGCAAGCACACTGCACTCACAACCAAATCAAACCAAAATCAATACAGCCAATCAGAAGAGTGTGTGGGCGGAGTCTCTCTGCAAGCGCAATGCACTCACAACCAAATCAAACCAAAATCACAGCCAATCAGAAGAGAGTGTGGGCGGAGTCTCTCTGTAAGCGCACTGCACTCACAACAAAATCAAACCAAAATCACAGCCAATCAGAAGAGAGTGTGGGCGGAGTCTCTCTGCAAGCGCAATGCACTCACAACCAAATCATTCCAAAATCACAGCCAATCAGAAGAGCGTGTGGGCGGAGTCTCTCTGTAAACGCACTGCACTTACAACCAAATCATTCCAAAATCAGAGCCAATCAGAAGAGCGTGTGGGCGGAGTCTCTCTGCAAGCGCACTGCACTCACAACCAAATCAATCCAAAATCACAGCCAATCAGAAGAGTGTGTGGGCGGAGTCTCTCTGTAAACGCACTGCACTCACAACCAAATCAATCCAAAATCACAGCCAATCAGAAGAGCGTGTGGGCGGAGTCTCTCTGTAAACGCACTGCACTCACAACCAAATCATTCCAAAATCAGAGCCAATCAGAAGAGTGTGTGGGCGGAGTCTCTCTGCAAGCACACTGCACTCACAACCAAATCAATCCAAAATCACAGCCAATCAGAAGAGTGTGTGGGTGGAGTCTCTCTGTAAACGCACTGCACTCACAACCAAATCATTCGAAAATCACAACCAATCAGAAGAGCGTGTGGGCGGAGTCTCTCTGTAAACGCACTGCACTCACAACCAAATCATTCGAAAATCACAACCAATCAGAAGAGCGTGTGGGCGGAGTCTCTCTGTAAACGCACTGCACTCACAACCAAATCATTCGAAAATCACAACCAATCAGAAGAGTGTGTGAAACAGAATTGTTGTCGCATCTGATTAGGACACGGTGTTCAGTCTGTTGCTCATGAAGGAGTGTTTGTTTCTCCTCTGACCGGTTTCTGTCCCACAGCTCGTAATGAGCAGGAGCAGATGGAGGAGAAGAGAGAGATCCGACGCCGACTCTCACGCAAGGTATGATGGGTGCCTGAGTGTGAGTGTGTATGTGTGTGTGTGTGTGTGTGTATCTCTCACTCAGTGTGTGTGAATGTGTTTCAGCTGAGTCAGAGGCCCACGGTGGAGGAGTTACGGCGAGCCAAGATCCTCATCCGCTTCAATGATTACGTGGAGGTGTCGGACGCTCAGGATTACGACCGGCGCACAGACAAGCCCTGGACGAGACTCACCACGGCCGACAAGGCGAGTTTCACCACTCTGTGTAACATATGAATGTCGTTTTTAATTGATCCTCGTTTTGATTAACTGAGATCTTTTAGTCTATGCTGCTCTCAGTTGATTAGATTTCAGTTGATTATTTGTCTCTTTTCACAGTAAACGCTGCTCATGATCTGTTATCCTTTACATGCGTCTCAAACTCTCTCTCTGCATATGCTGTGTGTTTGTGTGGCTTATAATGTTCATCTGGGAACCCAGTGTGTCCCATTTCACCAGATTTGTAACGTAAATCATTTATAAACCTACGCATATTTTTGCATATTTAGACACGGTGATGTATTCTCCTGTGTTGGCTTAGGTTTATAAATGATTTACGTTACAAATCTGGTGAAATGGCGCACGTTGCGTTCCCAGATTAACATTATAAGACACACAAACACACAGCATATGCAGAGAGAGAGTTTGAGACGCATGTAATCGATAACAGTTCATGAGCAGCGTTTAAATGAGACACGTGTCCTACACGTATGTCAATCATCTAAACCTGTGCACACATCTGAACCTGTGCACATCTGAACCTGTGCACACATCTAAACCTGTGCACACATCTAAACCTGTGCACACATCTGAACCTGTGCACATCTGAACCTGTGCACATCTAAACCTGTGCACACATCTAAACCTGTGCACACATCTAAACCTGTGCACACATCTGAACCTGTGCACATCTAAACCTGTGCACACATCTAAACCTGTGCACACATCTAAACCTGTGCACACATCTGAACCTGTGCACATCTAAACCTGTGCACACATCTAAACCTGTGCACACATCTAAACCTGTGCACACATCTGAACCTGTGCACATCTAAACCTGTGCACACATCTAAAGCTGTGCACACATCTGAACCTGTGCACATCTAAACCTGTGCACATCTGAACCTGTGCACACATCTAAACCTGTGCACACATCTAAACCTGTGCACACATCTGAAGCTGTGCACATCTAAACCTGTGCACATCTGAACCTGTGCACACATCTAAACCTGTGCACACATCTAAACCTGTGCACACATCTGAACCTGTGCACACATCTAAACCTGTGCACACATCTGAACCTGTGCACATCTAAACCTGTGCACATCTGAACCTGTGCACACATCTGAACCTGTGCACATCTAAACCTGTGCACATCTAAACCTGTGCACATCTAAACCTGTGCACATCTGAACCTGTGCACACATCTAAACCTGTGCACATCTGAACCTGTGCACACATCTAAACCTGTGCACACATCTAAACCTGTGCACACATCTGAACCTGTGCACACATCTGAACCTGTGCACACATCTGAACCTGTGCACATCTAAACCTGTGCACATCTAAACCTGTGCACATCTAAACCTGTGCACATCTGAACCTGTGCACACATCTGAACCTGTGCACACATCTGAACCTGTGCACACATCTGAACCTGTGCACATCTAAACCTGTGCACATCTAAACCTGTGCACATCTAAACCTGTGCACATCTGAACCTGTGCACACATCTAAACCTGTGCACATCTGAACCTGTGCACACATCTAAACCTGTGCACATCTAAACCTGTTCACATCTGAACCTGTGCACACATCTGAACCTGTGCACATCTGAACCTGTGCACACATCTGAACCTGTGCACACATCTAAACCTGAGCACATCTAAACCTGTGCACACATCTGAACCTGTGCACACATCTAAACCTGTGCACATCTAAACCTGTGCACACATCTGAACCTGTGCACACATCTGAACCTGTGCACATCTACACCTGTGCACACATCTAAACCTGTGCACACATCTGAACCTGTGCACACATCTGAACCTGTTCACATCTAAACCTGTGCACACATCTGAACCTGTGCACACATCTGAACCTGTGCACACATCTGAACCTGTGCACACATCTGAACCTGTGCACATCTACACCTGTGCACACATCTAAACCTGTGCACACATCTAAACCTGTGCACACATCTGAACCTGTGCACATCTAAACCTGTGCACACATCTGAACCTGTGCACACATCTAAACCTGTGCACACATCTAAACCTGTGCACACATCTGAACCTGTGCACATCTGAACCTGTTCACATCTGAACCTGTGCACACATCTGAACCTGTGCACACATCTAAACCTGTGCACACATCTAAACCTGTGCACACATCTGAACCTGTGCACACATCTGAACCTGTGCACACATCTGAACCTGTGCACATCTAAACCTGTGCACACATCTAAACCTGTGCACACATCTAAACCTGTGCACACATCTAAACCTGTGCACACATCTGAACCTGTGCACATCTAAACCTGTGCACATCTGAACCTGTGCACACATCTGAACCTGTGCACACATCTGAACCTGAGCACATCTGAACCTGTGCACACATCTGAACCTGTGCACACATCTGAACCTGTGCACACATCTGAACCTGTGCACACATCTAAACCTGTGCACACATCTAAACCTGTGCACACATCTAAACCTGTGCACACATCTAAACCTGTGCACACATCTGAACCTGTGCACATCTGAACCTGTGCACATCTAAACCTGTGCACACATCTAAACCTGTGCACACATCTAAACCTGTGCACACATCTAAACCTGTGCACACATCTAAACCTGTGCACACATCTAAACCTGTGCACACATCTGAACCTGTGCACACATCTGAACCTGTGCACACATCTGAACCTGTGCACACATCTGAACCTGTGCACACATCTAAACCTGTGCACATCTGAACCTGTGCACATCTGAACCTGTGCACACATCTGAACCTGTTCACATCTAAACCTGTTCACATCTGAACCTGTGCACACATCTGAACCTGTGCACATCTGAACCTGTGCACAACCTGTGAACTACCTTTGGACAAACTGTTCTGTCTATCAGAGGAGGTCATTTTTGGAACAGCATCCCAACAAACAAACATTAGGGAATGTCCCACTTACTGTACATTTAAAATGCACCTTAACCCTCTGGGGACCAAGGGGTTTTTGGGGCCCTTGGGATGTTTTGACATGCACTGACATTTGTGCTTTTTCAGTTATTTATAAACATGTTAATGGCAAAGGTGTAAATTCATAGCCTGGTTCTACCAGACTCTCGTACATTTCATTTGTACAGAGAGTCTGGCACCGCTCCATTGACAATCGTTAACTTCCTTGTAGGCGGGTACTCTATTGAAGTCTAAAACTATTGGATCTGCCCAGAGTCACTCTGGATCTGCCACCAATCGCTAACGTTTGCTCGTGATGTATGTCGAATCCCGTGGGGAGGAGGGCGACAACATCATGGCCAAAACAAAACTAAGCAAAGATTGTTCATGCTCCGGCTTTAACTTCTTAATATTTGGCAGCGTTGCTACAACGGACCGAATGGCTTAGCTCGCATCTTTCTCCGCTGCCATTACTGAACTACAACTCAAAATAACGCACGACGTCATCGTTCTCAGCCACTCCCTCTGTTCGCTGATTGGCCCTACAAAAAATTGATCGGAGAAAACCAAAGTCTACAGTAGAATCCCAGACGTAGTACTGAAGGAAAATGAAATTGAGCGGAAGTGCGTAGGAGGGCGCAGCCAGGCTAGTAAATTCACTCTATATAGCACAAACGGGGCTGCCATAATATGTGAGCAACATGTATGTACATGTTTGTATTTTTGAGAGAATATTATTTATGCATGGTTATTGAAAAACTTAAAAATAAAAGTTTCTGAAATAAGGCCACAAAACACATATTGATTATTTCTTCACAAGACTTTTGAAAATTGTATCACATAGCCTAGAATATTTGCACAAACTATGTGAGAATCATCCTGACTACTCATTCAGATAAGTCAATAAAGTCTTTTAGAATGTGTATGACGTATTTAGTGTGAGAAAGCTTTATGCGAGGAGGCGTGATCTCTCATTAATATGTATGGCATTTCACACCTGAGAAAGACAAAGACCCTCCCATAATGGCCCTATTAGGTGCTATCAGGCCCTTATGAGGAGCCTTGCACAAAGAATGAGGAGATTTAAAAAAGAATGGCTTTTAGATTGTTTGGATTTATTTACAACACAACATAATCCAAAGATACACAACAAAGGACAAAAAAGCACATTAGTAAACACACTGATCTAAAGACAGAGGCTTGCACAGTCACACAGCATTGTCCCATTCCTGAAACATAGTACATACCTGTCATTTCCAAGGTGTTTGATTTTTCATTACAGTCTCCTGTGAATGTTGAACTCAGCAGGACTCATCAGTGGCATATCGTCCCTGTAAAAAAAAAAATAAACACCTGTGAACATGCTGATATCAAGAGAAACTATATGGCTGCACGACTTTGGGCATGCATTGTAGATTTTTCTGGTTAAAATTGCTTTTTAATTATATATACACACACACACACACACACACTGCTTAGAATAAGTGAACACACCCATGCTAAAGTTGACTGAAAAGAGGAATAAAAAATCTTAATGCCTTAATTTAAAAAATGAGGAAAACTCCAACCTTTAGGGACGTGAATAATGTCCCTGAATTCTTTGTGAATGAATAATGTATCGCAAATAATTAAATATTCTTCTTTAAAATACAGGGTGCATACGTCTGGACACTTCTATCACACACCCTTCACCATATAGACATGGTTTTATTTCAGTTCAAAGTTAGAGTTGGAAACATCTTGAAAAGAAAATGGTATTTTTCCATAAATGTCTTAGTTTGATCATACATATTTCAAAGTTGAGGATTCATTATTTTGATATAGCTTGCATTGGAACAAACATCTTAGTTGATTAGTTTATTGACAAAACATACTATATATTTAACATATGAGCAGAAACTCCTAACAAAAGCTTATTTGATGTCTTTATTTTGAAGCTTATTTGATTTGAAAAACTTTATCCAAAACTAGTCAACGAAATGTTGTCTTATTTCGTCTGTAACAGTGCGTATCTGTGCGTTCATTCATTCATTCACACACACACACACACACACACACACACACAGAAACATGATTCACATTTAAACAGTATGCTATTTTTCCGTTTACTGACACTAACGTTATTCTATATCGCGATTAGAACAAAGCACAAAACACTTACACTTCTCAGCTGAATCTGTTGCTCCTCCTCGAAGTGAAAATAAACCATCACTTGTTCTGTGGTAAATGTCCCAGGGTTATCCCTCATAGCCGCGCAAGATGAATCTTAATCTGACTAAAAAATATAGTGTGTTTACAGAGTTTATAGCATTTGCCTGGGGGCGTTTATCTATTTTGCAAATGGCCTCAACACATTATCTTATGAATAGCGCCCTCTGCGAGTGGGTGTGAACAAATTAACGATAATGAGCTGAGACAGGAGAAACTGTACTTCTCTTTAGTTTCAGACAGATTACATTGCAGGAGAATATTTATTTTAAATGTGAATTGTTTTATTTAAAAGTAGAAATTTAAAGCGTTCTTTAGACGTATGTTTCATGTTTGTGTGATAAGTATTAGCGGAGTTTCCGTTCATTTTCCAGGCATGTTTCAGAAAGATTTTTGCGGAGACAGAGTGAGCTGAAAGAAAAAAAAGGTTTTGATGTTAATGTGAGTGTACACAAAAAAAGAAGACCCTATAGTTTATTATCATGTATTGATTTGATTTATATGACCATAAATGACGGAGTATTTTAAGTCTATGTTGCTGCTATGTGAAAAAAAAACAGCAAAACGTTATTGTGTTGCATTATTTCATATGTTGTTGTTTTCCTGCCTCAGGTCTACAGGTGAAAATTAGCATTTATGCTATAACCTGGCTCATTTACAGTCTGTACAGAAATGTTAAGATTGTTCATTAATGTGCACTGTCCTGAATAAAAATAAAAAAATAAAAAAAATCACATCTGAAGGGCTTTAAACACGTCGAACTAACTAAACCTGCTCTAGCTTCAGCTCAGCAAACTCTGTTACTAGCATTACTAGCGTGTGTGTGTGTGTGTTGTGCTGCAGGCCGCCATCAGGAAAGAGCTGAATGATTTCAAGAGCAATGAGATGGAGGTGCACGAGTCCAGCCGGCATCTGACCAGGTGAACACACACACACACACATACACACACACACACACACACACACACACACACACACACACACACCAGACTCTCTCTCTCTCTCTCTCTCTCGCACACACACAGTTTTAAATATTTACAGAGCAATGAAGTGCAACATTTTTACATGATATTGATTTCATACAAACAATAAAGAGCTATATTTTTAAAAAAATTAATCTCAACATTATTTATGCAGTTGTAATGGACCAATTCAGATGCAGTTTTGCAACGCAAAGATGAATTTTATAATGTAAATGTCATCATAGCCATTCAACATAACATTATAACTATGGCTGGGCAATAAACAATAACGATAATTATCGCAATATAATTTTCCTCTAAATAACAATAACACGAGTTTGATAAATGTTCGATATAATGTTAATGTGGCAAAAGCGGAATGAAACTGCAGCGCAGAAGAATTCATATCGAATTTTATTACATTATTAATGTAGACATGTATTGAAGAAGTATTGGAATATAATTTGTATAACATTTGTGCATTTATACTAAATGTATTTAGGCTAGTTTTTCCAATGCCCGCTCCCGTGTGTGTCTCATGAGTCGCCACAACCTGCGTAATATGCGTTTACTACAAAAATAGTTTACAAATATGCAGATTTCACGTGGCGTTTTCGCTCGTAACTTCATAAAACATGGACGGATCGCAGAACATCGCTCATCATTATTTACAGCAGGTTCTCATGATTAAAAACACGATCACGAGACTTCCTCACGTACATGGCTGAACACATGTGTCATCTCTCCGGGACGCAGTTATCCAATGTTCCCGAACCAAGTGTTGAGTCCCTCTAAACTCGCGCCACCTAGTGACGAAAACATTAATAATCATATTTTTCCAAAACCTTGATCAACACAAAATATGTGTCATTTGAAAGCTTAGAACTTAACAATGAATGTAGCCTATTTGATTAACTCCCAAGTAGTGCGGAGTTATTTGCTGCTAAATAGAAAATTCATAATTTATGAAATATTATTTTGTACTATGTACTGTAATTCAAAAACATCATACGGCTCAGATAGTCGTGTCTCATGTCATTTGAAAGGTCTCACGGAGTGAAACACGACATGTGTAATTGTTTAGGGCTTTGAATAAACTTGAGCGAAGCCCTGCGAGACCCATATGTACATAATAAACTGATTGAGTCCAAAATTAATAAAATAATCCTTTACATCGATCATAAGATATTCCTCATGGAGGAACCATTTTAAAAATTGCCACTAGGAGGCGTCGAGGACTGAGCAGAATATGATCCAGATGCGGCTCACGTCTGGGGGAACCTCCCAAACTATAGACTTATTCCCTTCCTCAGTTACTGCATGTCAAATGAGAAAGATAAGTACAATTATAATAAAAGTTATATATATATTTTCAACAGTTTCTCAGCATGAGAATGTCCAAATGTAATTTATGTGTGTTCTAAAAATGTAAAAAGTCTTCCATCAAACCATACGTATCTTTTGCCCCAGCTCCTGAGTGACTGCGTTACACAACACTAATGAAACCTTTAACTCTGTGAATGCCATAGTCTGATCGGTCACTGAACAGTGAGTTTGAGCGGGTGGAGGTGTGTGTGACGCTGCTGTGTGTGTGCAGGTTTCACCGGCCGTAGAGACGAGCGACGATGATGATGATGATGATGATGACTCTTCACTGATTCTCAGATCTGGGAACGCACGATACACACGTCACCATCCACAGGGACACATTCAGGACACCCCCGCTCTGACTGAAGCTTGCAGTGTGTGTGTGCAGTTCATACCGCTGGACATCGTCTGCATCGATGAAGTCGTCATGATGTCTGTCAGCACAATGGCCTGAATGTGATTTTTTTTTGTGTGTGGTTTTTATTCATTTTGATTTGTATTTATTTTTTTATTTTTAACATCTTTTTTACTGTTTATTGCAGAATCAAACACTAGAAAATGTTTTTCCAGGCTTCAAGCGCAGTGACGCATCCGTTGACCTTTAATAAAGGAAATGAGCAGTTTAAAGCTGACGGACGGCTGGTTCAGGTGTGTGTGTGTGTGTGTGTGTTTAATGCGGACGGACATCCAGTTCAGGTGTGTGTGTGTGTGTGTGTGTGTGTGTGTGTGTGTGTGTGTGTGTTAATGCTGACGGACAGCCGGTTCAGGTGTGTGTGTGTGTGTGTGGGTGTGTGTTTAATGCTGACGGACAGCCGGTTCAGGTGTGTGTGTGTGTGTGTGTGTGTTTAATGCGGACGGACATCCGGTTCAGGTGTTTGCATGTGTGTGTGTGAGTGTGTGTTTAATGCTGACGGACAGCCGGTTCAGGTGTGTGTGTGAGTGTGTGTTTAATGCTGACAGACGGCCGGTTCAGATGTGTGTGTGTCACACACTGCAGAAACAGATGCTCTTCCTTTAGTATGTTTAGTTTTCCAGCACAGTCCTAAAGTAAGAGATGTACTTGACATGCTCATTGACTTCAGACAGTAAGTCTTGTTTTCTAGTTTTGCTGAAATAAGAACACAGTGTCTGTCAGTAAGGTATATGAATGAATAATACTCTTGTTTTCCCTTTGAATTAAGATGATTAAGACTCCATTGGCAGATGTGTGTTCTTGTTTTACGCTTTCAACTCACTTAAAGGATTAGTTCACTTTAAAAAAAACTTTTGCTGATAATTTACTCACCCCCATGTCATCCAAGATGTCCATGTCTTTCTTTCTTCAGTCGAAAAGAAATTAATGTTTTTGATGAAAACATTCCAGGATTTTTCTCCATATAATGCACTTTGCTGGGTACCAAACGGTTCAAGGTCCAAAAGACAGTTTCAGTGCAAACTACAAACTGTTCAAAGGGCTTTAAACGATTCCAGACGATGAATAAGGGTCTTATCAAGCGAAACGATCGCTCATTTAAAAAATAAATAACAAAGTTTAAGTTTTATAAGCTCAAATGCCCGCCTTGTTCTGTTCTGTGTGACTCTCCTGTTCGAACTCGTTCATCAAAATGAACAAATCTTTTTCCGAGTCAGATTGACTCGGAAAAAGATTGACTCTGAAACTGTCTTTTGGCCTTGAACCGTTTGGTGCCCAGCAAAGTGCATTATATGGAGAAAAATCCTGGAATGTTTTCATCAAAAACCTTAATTTCTTTTCGACTGAAGAAAGAAAGACATGGACATCTTGGATGACATGGGGGTGAGTAAATTATCAGCAAAAGTTTTTTTAAAAGTGAACTACTCCTTTAAGTTTGATCTTTCAGAAAACAAGCCTTAACCCTCGAGAGTGTAGAAGCCACTGTGATGTACCAGTGCGGCTCTCTCTCTCTCTCTCTCTCTCTCTCTCTCTCTCTCTCTCTCTCTCTCTCTCGCTCTCGCTCTCTCGCTCTCTCGCTCTCTCTCTCTCTCTCTCTCTCTCTCTCTCTCTCTCTCTCTCTCTCTCTCTCTCTCTCTCTCTCTCTCTCTCTCTCTCTCTCTCTCGCTCGCCTCGCTCGCTCGCTCGCTCGCTCGCTCGCTCTCTCTCTCTCTCTCTCTCTCTCTCTCTCTCTCTCTCTCAGATGGGCTGATATGATGGTTTCACGTCCAGCTGATGATCAGACTCTGCATGCACTTTAACAGTGTGTTTGATTTATTTGTGCTTGGGTTGAGTTATTGATCCCTGAGATGGTCAAGCTGAGGCCAGTCCTGAAGAGTGGCCATCATCATCATGAGTTCATCAGCCGCTAGCATGAGCTGGAGGTTCTCCAGGAGAGTTCAGCGGGAGCTTCAGATGTGGAGATGCACTGAGCTCCAACACTGGCACAAGAACAAACATCCGTCACCGAGCCGAGCCCACGCGGAGAGATTGGACTTTTTTAAGGAACTTAATCATCTTTTTAACAATGGTGTGATTTTGAAAACTTTGTAGAAATTGCATGACTTTATATGAGGGTGCGACGCCCCGTCCTGACCAGCGTCATGTGACCAGCTGTCCGAGGGACGTCATGATTCAGCAATAAAACTGACCTTATTTACAGCGACTCTGTGTGTGTGTGTGTGTGTGTGTGTGTACACCTATCTAACGGGACCGTGGTGTCGTTACACACTCGCCAGCGGGACCGCCGAGACAAGAGGGGACAGGTTTCAGGTGGGTCATGCTTTAAATCATGTTAAAATCAAGTAAAAAAAAACACTGCTGATTTATTTAAAAAAAAACATTGACCAGGTGGGTACCTACAGGGGTGTGTGTGTGTGTGTGTGTGTGTTTAACGAATTCAAAAGTGCAAATAAGTCCGATAGAATACATGTATTTGGCAATGTAAGTATTTATTTGTGGTACTTTCTTGTGAAAAATATTTTCCTAAAAAAATGCAAGATATTTGATTACAAAAAAGATTACGGTTATGTCCCTTAGAACTAAGCCCCGTCACGCCAACTATTCTCCGCCTATCATGATGTAGACTCCACCCATGTGTGACATCAATTCCCAGAAATGACATCATTCAGGTCTTTAACTGCTGCAGAAGATGGTTAGTAGGGGGGGGCGGGCCAAGATGGCGACCTGGGTAGACGCTTTCCTGTGAGCTAATTTAAGTTTACATGTTTGATTAGATGTATTGTTTTACCGGGAATATGTTCAGTTCATACCTTGGGTTAAGTTCTCCTACTAAGGCATTTATTGTCTACTGTATAGCACAATCATATTGATGTGATTACCTATGTTCGAAATTAGCATACTGCACTACGAGTACTAGTAGTTAAATAACCTATTTCTACAGTGGCACAGTTACTTGCTTAATTAAGCAATTTATTCACTTCTTTATATTAAAAAGAGAAAGAAATGAGTTTTCAATTTCATAAGGTACTCCATATTTAGAGTTCTTGTTTGAGAGTATCTACTTGTGTATCTATATCTCAACACTTTACAAGTTCCTGTTTATTTACAGACTTCTAGTTCACTTTATTTTAGTTTTCTATGACAGATTTCCATTTCAGTTCCTTAAAAATAATATCCCTTAATGTTAGAGGTATCCGTGACAGCACCAAAAGAAAATCTATTTTTATTTTTTGTAGACGAAAAAATGCAGATTTAATCCTTTTGCAAGAGACTCACTCAAGTGAAAATGATGTGAAATTTTGGAAAGCACAATGGGGTGATCAGTGTTATTTCTGTCATGCCTCTCAACAATCTGCTGGTGTAGCTATTCTCCTCAACAAATTTAAAGGTATTATTATTGAATCATTATTTTCAGATGAGGGTAGATGGATTATTTTAGTTAAATTAAATTGAAGAAACTAAAAGAAGAAATAGATCATACATATATTAATATGGCTAAAGGAGCCTTCATAAGGTCAAGAGCAAAATGGTTGGAATTAGGCGAAAAGAACTCTAGCTACTTTTTTGCCCTAGAGAAACGAAATCAAAAAAGAAACAATATCTCTGCACTCAAGATTGATGATGTCATAACCACTAATCATTTGGACATTTCAAAATATGTTTATTCATTCTACAGTAACATATACAAATCAAATTCCCAAATCAATGATTGTGATAAGTTTATTGAATTAATTAAAAAATATACACCAACCATTTCAGAGCCCTTCAAAACTAATTGTGAACGACCCATCACAAAATCAGAAATATCAGAAGCAATCCAATCAATGAAAAAAGGAAAATCTCCAGGCAACGACGGCCTCTCGGTTGAATTCTATTTACATTTTTGGAATATTATTGTGGATCCTTTATTGGAATTATTTAAGGAATGTCAAGATAGGAAAGAAATGTCAACAAGTATGAAACAGGGTATTATAACGCTAATCCCTAAACCGGAAAAAGATCACCTTATGATAGAAAATTGGAGACCTATTACGCTCCTAAATATAGATTACAAAATTATCTCATTGGTATATGCTAAAAGGTTAAAAAAAGATCTTGGAGAAATCATCGCCGAAACTCAAACTGGATTTATGTCCAACCGTCATATTAGTTCCAACATAAGGCTTGTTCTTGACTTATTAGACTACTCTGAAAACATTGATAATGACTCCCTTATAGTTTTTCTTGATTTTTACAAGGCTTTTGATACGGTGGAATATCATTTTTTGTTTAAAGCACTTCAAACCTTTGGTTTTGGTCAAAATTTTATTTCAACAATTGAAATGTTTTATAAAAATATTGACAGTTGTGTCATACTATATCCAAACACTACCAAAAGATTTCCAGTGCTGAGATCCGTCCGTCAAGGCTGTCCGATTTCTCCCTTTTTATTTTTGATTGTTGTTGAATTGCTCTCATTACATATTTTAAAGAACCCAATAATTCAAGGTTTGTCTATTTTTGGAAAGGAAATTAAACTGACCCAACTAGCTGATGATACAGCATTATTCTTAAAGGACAAACATCAGATTGGGAAAGCTGTAGCATTAATAGACGAATTCTCAGCTGCTTCTGGACTAAAATTGAATAAATCTAAATGCGAAATTTTATGTCTGTTTGAAACAAACGATAAAACCATATATAATATGCCTGTTAAAAATTGTATTAGATATCTCGGTGTTTTTGTTTGTAAGAATGTTATAGAGCGCCAACGATTTAACTTCTCCCCCAAAATGAAAAAATCTAAAACTATATTGAACCTATGGCTTCAAAGAGACTTATCAATCTTAGGTAGGGTCCTTTTGACTAAGGCTGAAGGAGTTTCTAGATTTGTGTATCCAGCACTTTCCCTTAATGTCTGTGATTCTACATGTAAAGAAATCAATGATATGTTTGTTAAATTTGTATGGAAGAATAAGCACCACCATTTGAAAAAAGCTTTGCTTTCTGGTCCTAAAGCTAAAGGGGGTTTTGATCTATTAGATTTTGTGGATTTAAATTATACTTTTAAAGTTAAATGGTTAAAGGACTTCTTAAAAGCCCCAGATTCATTATGGAATTTTATTCCTCATAATATATTCAAGAAGGTTGGAGGTCTCAAGTTCTTACTGTCTTGTGATTACAGTATTTCTAAATTACCAGTTAAGATGTCGAAATTTCATCAACAAGCTCTGTTAGCCTGGAAGCTATGTTATTCACACAACTTTTCACCACATAAATCTATCATTTGGAACAATGAGTATATTATTAAAAGGAACAAATCATTGTATTTACAAAACTGGATAGATAATAATATCATCTACTTAAAAGACTTATTTAGTCCTAATGGTCAACTTCTTAGCTATGAAGACTTTCTTACACAGAAAACTTTCCCTGTAAAATTTAAAGAATTTAGCTCAGTAATTAACTCTATTCCCAGTGGAATATTAGAATTAATGAAAAGCTATGTAGAGCAAAATGTACAACGCATTACTCCTAACATTCTTTACATAAATGGTATTGACATTCTAAGCAAAAAATGTACTAATAAACATATCAGAGAATGTTTCTACAATGCCAAAAAAATAATACCTAGAGGGAAATTTTTCTGGAATGCTATTTTTATGAATATTAATTGGCAAAAGGCATGGCTTGTTCCTTTTAAATTTTGTGTCACAAATAAAATTAGAGAATTACATCTAAAAATATTACATAACATATACCCATCTAAGATGTACATTTCAAGATTTCTTGATATTGATAACAAATGTACTTTTTGTAAAAATGATCCTGAAAATGTAACCCACTTGTTTTATGGTTGTTCATACAGTATTGCATTTTGGAAAGAACTTGAGAATTATATATTATGTAAAACAAAACACAAAATCAACATTGAGGGGAAGAACATTATCACTTATTTTGAACACAAAGAAAAGAAACTATGTACTATAATAAACCTTTACATTTTGTTAGGCAAGTTTCATATCCATAAATGTAAATTCCAGAATTCTTCACCATCATTTAAGTTGTTTTTGATAGAGGTGGATTTTTATTTTAAGTCTCTTAAATTAATTACAAACAAAAAATGCATATCAGTAATGAGCATTCATTTAGAAATTTTTAATGGATAATATGTCACTAGAACTATTTTTGTCATGGGATTCAAATCTGTCACAAGTTTATTTTTTTTTATTGGTAACTTGATTGTTTGTGTTTTTTTTTTGTGTGTTTTTTTTTTTTTTTTTCAATCTTTAATGCATTTATTGTTACTATTATAACGAATGTGAACTGGAAAGACTGAAATGTTGTTATATATATATTTTTTAAACTAATAAAAAAAAAAAAAAAAAAAAAAAAAAAAAAAAAAAAAAAAAAGATGGTTAGTAGCATCATACGTTTTATTTATATTTGTGAGGCCTGTTATAGTCCAGGGAGGGCACTGTCAAGCTTAACAACTCAACCCCATCACATCAAATTAAGATGGAAAATTGTTATTTTTAAAATTGTATTGTAATCCATAAGTATGTACTACTCGTTTCACTGCTGCCATAGATGGTCTCCTCTCCTACACTACACGAGGGCTAGTGGCCATTATGAGCAAAAACCCTCAACGCCGGCACATATCTGTATAGTTCTCACTGTTTCGGGGTTGAAAACTTGTGACAGGGTTGAGTTTTTCTCTTCATTCATGAATAATTTAAAATATATACAATTGAAGGCGATGTCTCCCTTCAAACCTGTCACAGTCCTCAACACCGGCACACTATTCTATGTTGAGTTTTTCTCTTCATTTATGAATAATTTGAATAAAAAACTATAAAATAGTCATGGTTTCAGTAGCAGTGTATTTTCACTGTGGAATGCTTTATTATCCTGCATTATTTCAGTTTGCATTGATCTCTTCTTCAGAGAGCTGTTGCCGGGCCAGTGTAAGCTCACAGCTGGAGGAGTGTGTGTCCGCTGGCCCGGGTCTCTGCTCTCGCCCCGGTGTCGGGATCTTCAGGCAGCTCTTGAAGGGTGGGGCTGCAGGAGGGCGGCTGGGCAGTTTCAGGAGTCGTGTCCTGATCCACATCGCAGCTCTTTCCCTGTATCCGGGTCCAGGTTTAACGAGCTGCTCGGCCCGGATCAGCTGGACCTCTCGTGCGTCTCGCACATAGAGCTCCATCAGGTTGAGCCGCTCTCTCCGGCTGTGCTCCTCAACAGGCCTGAAGTACAGATGGTGACGCAGACTCACGGTGTCGGGCCAGCGCACCCTCTTCCCCTGAGCTTCGGGATCATCCTGCTCCACGCACACCTCTTCACGGGCCTTCAGGCGGGTCTTCAGCGCCTGGACCGGGTCTGACCAGATCGAGGGTTCGGCCGGCTCTGCAGGAGTGTTCCTCACATACTCTCTCCACTCGTTGTAAAACACGGGAGTCGTGCTGTGCTCCTCGTCGAACCGGTTCACTGTGGGCTTCGGAGCTTGTGTGAGGCAACTCTTCAGCGGCCCGCACACGTACTTGTACTTCTTAGGGTCTCTGCCGCCCTGGTCCGCCCAGGACACCTTCTTTGGTCCGGGGGTCTTGGCCATGGGCGTCTCCATCCACTCCAGCCACCTCTGCTCGCCCCAGGGGAACGGGAAATACGGCGGGTTCGGGTTGTGGAGGAAGGGGAAATAGCAGGGATTTGAACTGTCGAAAACCTCATCTCTCGACTCCACTTTAACAACACCCGAATCTAGGCAAGGAATCCTTTCCATGCTCATCAGTCAGATGATCAGATCAAACTCGTTGGAGCATTTGACCTCGAGTGTGCGCTGTTCTATCATGCTCTGGGGCGTGACGTCACAGTGGCCGCGAGGCGCGTGACGTCACAGTCAAAGAGGCCGCGTTCCACTGAGCGAGTCACTCACGAGACCGCAAGTAGGAGAAACAGCAGAGCAGAATGATTACAGGTAGTAATAACTTTAGTCGCCTAAAGTTTGCTTATTTACATTTCTTGTCTGGTCAGACAGCGTTTACATGAAGGTAAGGCTTCAGATTATTTACTTGTATACTATAAATTAATTCGGCTGCATTGCGCGCTGCTCTAATTAAAATTAACCAGTTTTATTGCAGTAAGTTAGCCACGTTTTTTAAGCAGGTTGTTTTTAAATGAACACAGTTTTACTACAAATACCATGGTAAAACTATTAATGTAGCAACATTTGGTTCATTTGTAGTTACAACGGTTTAACTGCAATAGCAAAACATGTTTTTTTTTTTTCAACAAGTTGTTTATTGCTATAAAAAGATGTGGATTTTAGATGACACGTGACAGTTTCCACTCGCCGATCGTCCCGTATTTAATGAATGTAATGTTTCAAAGCGATACGGGACATGTTTATCCCATTATTCCCAGCTGCGACGATTATTGTTCCAGCGGACGCCAGCATTAAAGGTTTCAGTGCGATGTTCGTTTGAAATTCGGGAAGGGATCGTGTAAACAGTCACACATTTACCATGTTTCTCCCACAGCAACTGTTTTTTTACTCGGGTATTTATAGATAAAACACGGTAACCACACCACTTACCACGGTTTTACCAGTTGCTGTGGTATTTGTAGTTAAAACATAGTAACAACACTTACCATGGTATTACCGCAATAACCACAACATTTTCCATGTTTTTACCACAGTAACGGTGTTTTTACTGTGTACTATTTGTAGTTAAAGCACAACAACACAACACTCACCATGTTTTTACCACAGTAACTGTATTTACTGTGTACTATTTGTAGTTAAAGCACCATAACAACAACACGCTATGTTTTTACCACAGTAACTGTATTTACTGTGTACTATTTGTAGTTAAAGCACCATAACAACAACACGCTATGTTTTTACCACAGTAACTGTTTTTACTGTGTACTATTTGTAGTTAAAGCACCATAACACAACACTTACTATGTTTTTACCATAGTAACGTTAACTGTTTTTACTGTGTACTATTTGTAGTTAAAGCACCATAACACAACACTTACTATGTTTTTACCATAGTAACGTTAACTGTTTTTACTGTGTACTATTTGTAGTTAAAGCACCATAACACAACACTCACCATGTTTTTACCATAGTAACGTTAACTGTTTTTACTGTGTACTATTTGTAGTTAAAGCACCATAACACAACACTTACTATGTTTTTACCACAGTAACGGTGTTTTTACTGTGTACTATTTGTAGTTAAAGCACCATAACACAACACTCACCATGTTTTTACCACAGTAACTGTTTTTACTGTGTACTATTTGTAGTTAAAGCACCATAACACAACACTTACCATGTTTTTACCACAGGAACTGTTAGTAACCGTTTTATTTTTAGTAAAAGTGTAGTCACCACGTTTTTTTAGTGGATTGTTTTTGTAAAACCACAGTTTTACTACAAATACCATGGTTAAACTATTGCTAGTGTTGCAAAACCTTGGTTAATTTATAGTTGGGGCATTCCTGGGATTCGCTAATATTTCAACTTTTTTTTTTTTTTTTTTTTTTTTGTTAAACTATATAATTCATTTTCTAAATACCCCACAAACTCATATTTTGTCAGGTGGTAATCAGCAAGAAATGCCTTCATTTTTGATCCTCTTCCCTATTTTCCTCCCAAAATATTAATGTGACGAGGTTGAGAATAGTGTGCCGGTGTTGAAGACTGTGACAGGTGTGAAGGGAGACATCGCCTTCAATTTACTATTTTTCATTTTCTCTCCCTCATATTGTGCTCTTCTTTCTGGATCAACATATCTGCATGCGCAACACTGTCTTTGTGCTGTCGATGTGGCTGCCATTCCTGACACAAGTGGACACAATTACATCAAATATTTATTTATAACAACATTATGAGTTGTCATGATTTTGGTATATGTTGCATCTAAACAACCAACATTTTAGAGAGCTTGGTTTTTTAAAAGTTGAAAAAAGGGTAACATTTTTAAAATTGGTGTTGGCGAATAAAGAAAAGTGTTCCTGGGTACCTGAGACATGTCAATGTAAAAAATGAGCATAGTCATTCCACAAGGGGGAGTAGCACTGATATTTATCCTTGTAGATTTAAGAGTTTAATGGGGATGAATTATTTTCTTTATACTAGTGCTATATAGCCTGAAATGAGTTACCTTGCTGTATAAAGCAGATACAAATTGAAAGTGTTTTTAAAAAGGAAGTAAAACAATTTTTTTAGTATCACTAACTTAAAAGGGATGAAGTATTAGATGCTGAACTTGTCGATGATTTCTCTCCATGTATGATCTGTTCCTATATTTGATAAACATTGAGGACCAAAATGGAAATAAGCCATTGGCTTTTTTGTGTATTTTATCCTCGACAGTTTTTGAAATGATGTACGATCACTAGTCTTTTTACAATTTTGCATGTATTCAATTATTGTCTAATAAATCAATCAATCAAAACATTTTGGGCTGATTTGGAATTAATATTTCATGTCGATATACAATGTTTACATACTGTTAAAACTGGTAAACGTACCTATTAAGCTCACCAAAATCTACATTCAGACATTTTTAGGGCACAGGATATTGGTTTTAGTAAAAAAAGTTATGTTAAACTAAAATATTAATCTCTTAAACAACAATATTTTATTTTATTTTAAATGACAAAAGCATTAAAATTAAAATGTACATCATTAAATGCAAAAAGTCTGACTGGGCTTAATGGTTACGTTTGTGTACCCTTTAAGCACACCCCTGTTCCCAATAAGCTCACAACAAGTTTTATTATAAAATCTTGTTTATTTTAAACAACCTTTTTAAGGAATAATTGAAAAAAGTTTTATTTGAAGGTACAGAGTCAATCACAAAAAAACAGAACACTAAAATCAAGCAACAAGGCATTCAATTTGATCAGGTAGCCTATCCTATTCATAGTGACGTGTCATTCAAACTGCAACATCTAGACTAGTCCACGTTCAGCTAAGTAACACATATTGAACAATTAAATAACAAAACAAACCAATAAAACATTTAATTCATGGGGATGAACACTAGCCTGGGAAAACCCAGACAACTTCCGGCAAATGTAGATTTGCTCTGAAAGTTAGTCTGGCAAAGAGCTCATTCAAACCCATTTCCAATCCGTCGAAATGGCGGCACCAATCAGAAGCGTTGGGGCGGGCTTTACACGATGACGACAGCGCTGGGATTTTGAAGCAGATTTTGTAGCCTACATTACAAAGATGGATGCCGCCGTCGAACATCACTCGTTCCAATCAGCGATCGCGTCTGTTTTAAGCCATTTGAACGTTTCCTTTTTGTTAAAAACCGAGCAAAGAACAACACCCGGAGATGTGTCTCCGCCGCTCTGCATACGTCATCTCCTTCATCGCTCAGGGGTGCGTTTCCCGAAAGCATCGTTAGCCATCTATGGTTGCAAGTTGGTCGCAATTTCCATTGAACTCTATTGGTAACGACGGAACTTGCGACCATAGTTGGCTAACGATGCTTTCGGGAAACGCACCCCTGATTGGTTTAGGTCTATCCACGACGTCCGTTGGTGACGCCCCTCTGGAAATGATTTGTCTATGACGCTTTGCCAGACCATAACTCAGTTACAACTGAGAATGCTCTGGTTTTAACCAGGCTAGATGAACACAGAAACTAGACACATTATGAAGCCTCTTCATAATGTCAACTTATTTATATTCTCTTCTTTTTGTAGAGATCGTCTATATCTTGGTGGTTCTTCAAGTAGAAGGGTCTTAAGACTGTGAAAATAAGTTTATTAATCATTTTATGAAGATTAACTTGTTTACAACCATCAGTTAATATTTAAAGTCTGATTATGAAGTATTTACATAGACGTTCAATGTGGATGAGCTTAAAGGGAGCACACTGTGCTTAATTGGAGCAACAACTATTTGTTAATTAATAAATATTACATGACATTTAAAAGAAAATATTTAGCTAAATAAATAATCTAGGTCATGTATTAAGCTTATACCAATTTGAATATGAACAACTATTATTGACAATATCTATGAAATTATGCTTTTTCTAATTGATGTCACACTGAAGTTGTGTGATTTTCATAGTAGTGCACCCTTAAAGCTCACCTAACTAATTCTTTACAAATTACAGTAGTTTAAAACCACAGACTATCAATAAAATGTACAATTATAATATTATGGATTTAAAAGTACAAGGCATTAATGCCTGTAAAGAAATATATTAGTGTAGCACACAATCTTATACAGCTAGTAAGCTAGCTATGTTCTGTAGCATCTGCACTATGTTGCTAAAACTATCTTTTAGATCTAACTGTAATTATTTCCCACATCCAGGTTCCAGGTTAAAATATGCAAAAGTCTAAACATTAATCTCTAAATTTTGCAATAAGTAGATGTACTAACCCAAAATAAAAGCTTAAATATATAAAAAAAAAATGCACATTTGAGGGGCTCCTCTTCTGGTGAAAGTTTTCAGACAGCTTTCAAAATGGCCGCCAGACAGTGTGAACACATAGATACACATATCTCAGTGTGCAATGGTCTGATTGGTTTAAAATTATAGGAGGTATGTAGTAACAAACACATCAATTGGTTAAAACATCAAATAGGAAAATACATTGCTTTTTCTTTTTATAATCTGAGCTCAAAGATGGCAGTGTGCTTAATGGGTACTTGAGCTTAATAGGTACGTTTAGGCTACCCTAATCATAGTGTTGATATCTTTGTAAAACTAACTTTACTGCGCTCCGAGAGCCCTCTGGGAGTCGGAAGCACTTCTGTTGTGTTGTGACTTTACTTCGTTGTGTTGTGACTTTACTTCGTTGTGTTGTGGCTTTACTTCGTTGTGTTGTGGCTTTATTTCGTTGTGTTGTGGCTTTACTTCGTTGTGTTGTGGCTTTGTTTCGTTGTGTTGTGGCTTTATTTCGTTGTGTTGTGACTTTACTTCGTTGTGTTGTGACTTTACTTCGTTGTGTTGTGACTTTACTTCGTTGTGATGTGGCTTTACTTCGTTGTGTTGTGGCTTTATTTCGTTGTGTTGTGGCTTTACTTCGTTGTGTTGTGGCTTTGTTTCGTTGTGTTGTGACTTTATTTCGTTGTGTTGTGGCTTTACTTCGTTGCAGGGTATCCGCGGGTCCTTAAAAAGTCTTAAAAAGTCTTAAATTAGATTTTAAAAATGTATGGCCTTAAAAAGTCTTAAAAAGTCTTATTTTGACTTATGAAAGGTCTTAAATTTTCAATGGCAATTTGAGTTAGACATATCTAAATGTTTTCCAAATTAAAACTATCTAATTAGCGTACTTTTTATTTACTATTCGTTCTTTGTGGATTTGCTCGTTCACGTGACATTTCGCTTCACATTCGCGCCAGCATTACGTCTGTCTCCTGCACGCGAAACAGCAGGAGAGGAGAAGAAAGCTGGTTAATGTCAGTTCAATTGTAAGTTCATTCTTTATGTGCGTAGTGGTGTGCGATGTGTATTGTCTATTATGATATTGTAATCATTGTTTTACTTTAACGTTAACTATGTACGAGGGCGCACTGCGAGCTGACATCGCATTTGTCTCTCATGCTTGCTTTCACTGCGTGATGTGTCAGTGCAGTTATAGGTATGTTCCCTAATAGACGTATAAAGTTTTTGTATTTTATATATCATATGTTGTTATCATACAATATTACATCAGCAAGAGGGCTGTTCTCTTACGAGAGGTTCTCTCGTATTGCGTAAGCTAGCTTACGCTGCGGGAAAGATTCATCTTTGCTGAGATATTGAAGCCAAAAAATTATTTCATAATTTTGTATCCATACACAACGCAGTTCCTCTGCGGCAGACCTAGAGCGGGCTAGCTAGCAGCTCATTGGTTCGCTCAGAGAGAACTGCTTAAGCCTATGGGAGAGCGGGGCTGAACCCGCTTCCAATGAGAGGCGCCCGCGCGCTCATTGCGTCATGACCCGCCAGAATGGGCGTGGCCATGGTGTATATAAGGCGCTCTCCCAGGCTTATATGTTGATTCATTTCATCTTCAGCAAGCTGCACGCTTCTGCTGTTCCTGAGAAAAGCCATCGCCGTCGAAGAAGGCATCCTCTAGCGAGCTCAAGGACCCTGAAGAAGCCGGCCGTCTTCGCCACCTTCAGCCGCCCAGCAAGCTAGGCCATCCGACGATTGTATCCTTTCTCTATTTCTAAAAGAGCCGAGCGTCTTTTTAAAGATGTCTCGTTTTTCCTGCGGCTCTTGCCGCGCTCGTCTCGAGGACGGAGACCGCCATGTCATCTGCGCTCTCTGCTTGGGACTCGAGCATGCAGAACTCGCCCTCGCTGATGGAGGATGCGACCTCTGTGAAAGCCTGCCGTTATCGTCCCTGCGGGCACGACTTCTGGCAGTGAAAACCGCTCCCGCGCCGCCTATTCTCTCGCCGCGTAAAAAGAAACGCCGCTCTCAAAGGCCGCCGGAGCCCCCAGCGGAAACATGCGGGCCGCCGCCGCCGCCTCCCGCTTCCCGCTCTCCCTCCCCGCCCCTGCCGGACATTCAGTTGCCGCCGAGTGGCCGCTCTGTTGTTTCCGATGACGCCGCGGAGGAGAAGGACTCCTGTTCACTGCTCGCTTCTGACAGTGAAGACTGGTCATCTCTCGGATCCGCGAGAGAGTCGACGGGGACCCGCGCCGGGATAGAAGAGGAGCTGATGCGCCTCCTCTCACAGGCCGTCGAACGCCTCGGTCTCGAGTGGTCTCCTCCACCCGAGCAGGCCCCGAACCGAATGGACGGTAGCTTTTTTCATCGGCGCTCGACCCCCGCGTGCACCCGGGCCGCTCCATTCCTGCCTGAACTTCACGCAGAGCTGACAAAATCCTGGAATGCACCGCTCTCGGCTAGAAATCGCTCCGATGTATCCGCCTCGCTGCGCTCGGTGGACGGAGCCGCCGAGAAAGGCTATGCAGCCATGCCGCCCGTCGAGGACTTGGTCGCCACACACCTCTGCCCGCCCTCCGCTAGATGGCGTTCTTCACCCACGCTTCCTTCGAAGGCTTGCAGAGCGACCTCGAGCTTTCATGCTCGCGCTTACGCCGCCGCCGGTCAGGCCGCCGCTGCGCTTCACTCTATGTCTGTCCCCCAAGTGTTACAGAGCGATATTCTCCGTGAATGGGCCGAAGGCGGTAGAAAACCCCCCCCCCGCCGTCACGGATTTGAGAAGTGCTACGGATCTCGCCCTTCGCGCCACTAAAGCCGCCGCACAAGCTCTGGGGAAATGCATGGCCAGCCTTTGTGTTGCTGAGAGACACTTATGGCTCACGCTCGCCGACATGGGAGATTCTGAGCGCGCCGCGTTTCTCAACGCGCCCCTCTCCCCGACGGGCCTGTTTGGATCTGCCGTCACGGGAATTGTCGATCGCTTTTCTGAAGTACAGAAAGCTTCTCAGGCGATGAACTTGTTTCTACCCCGCCGCGCTAGCTCTTCAGCGGGCCGCTCTCACGAGCCCTCCGCCAGAGCCCCATCACAGCGCCCCCCTCCGCAGACTCAAACAACTCAGCGCAGTCAGAGCGGCCGCCCTCGCTCTCGCTCTGACAGCCGCCGCAGACCGCCGCCCCCCCGTGGCCCGCGACCCAAGATCACGCTGAAGCCTGATCATCAGAAGTCTGCCTAACAATGTCAAGAAAACGACGGTGCTCTCCCGCCGCGGCCGGACCGCCGTCAAAGCTTCGCCCTCTGCCAGTCCCCGTTATTTCGCCGACTGCTGTAGTGTTGACCGCCACAAACAAGCCGGTGTCCCAGCCCGCTTGCGAGCGACAAAAAGCCGTTTTTACGGCTACCCAGAGAAATCTCAAAAAGAGAAATTTTGCCAGTTGTGTAGAAAATGTGCCCACAATCATGTGTTCACCCATACACACAAGCATAACATATCCCGTGTCTCTATCAGAGCCCCATCACATGAAACGGGCACAGCCCGCTCTAATATCAGAGAACATAAACACGCCCACGAGCTCGTGCACGTGTCCCCTCTCTGCTCGCTCTGTGTCACGGCCCATAGACTCCTCTCTGAGTGCAAATCCCGTTGCCACACACATTCAAAGCGCGCCCACACACTGTGTCCAGCCCGCTATGTGCAGCAATCAGGGCAATACAGCCATTTGGCCACTAGCCGCATGCTCCAAAGCGTGGGAAGCCATTCCAGGCATTTCCCCGTGGGTGTTAAGCATTATAAAGAACGGCTACCTGCTACAGTTTCGCCGCCGCCCGCCTCGTGCGCGCGCGCAGCTCGAATCTTCTGTCAGCCCGCTGGCCGCCGGCACGCTCCGCTCAGAAATTGCGACGCTGTTGCAAAAGGGCGCGATAGAGAGAGTCCCGCCATCTATGACCGAGTCGGGGTTTTACGGCCGTTATTTTCTGGTTCCCAAGAAAGACGGCGGCCTCAGACCGATCTTAGATCTCAGGTCTTTGAACAAAGCGCTCATGAAGAGACCGTTCAAGATGCTCACTACCAGGAAACTCCTCGCGCAGGTGCGCCAAGGGGACTGGTTCATATCTCTAGACCTGAAAGACGCCTATTTTCAGATCCAGATAAATCCCCGTCACAGGCCATTCTTACGTTTCGCCTTCGAGGGTCTTGTTTATCAATACGCCGTTCTCCCGTTCGGCTTATCTCTGGCGCCCCGTACATTCACGAAGTGCATGGATATGGCGCTCGCCCCCCTGCGAAGCCAGGGGCTGCGCATTCTGAATTATCTGGACGACTGGCTGATTTTGGCCCAATCACAGACGGAGCTTCTGTCGCACCGCGCAGTTCTCCTCGACCATTTGGAAACGCTGGGCCTCTCTGTCAACTGGACAAAGAGCTCCCTTCATCCCAGTCAATCGATTTCCTTCCTAGGAATAGATTTGGACTCGGTCACGATGATGGCTCGCCTGTCTACACAGCGCACGCGCAGTGTTCAGCGTCTAGCCGCCTCGTTCCAGATGGGCACCCGCAGGCCTCTGAAAACTTTTCAGAGGATGTTGGGTTACATGGCCTCAGCCTCCGCTGTACTTCAGCTGGGCCTTCTGCACATGCGCCCGCTTCAGTTCTGGTTGAACAGCCGTGTACCCCACCGCGCGTGGAACACGGGTCGCCAGCTGATCAGGGTTACGCAAACGTGTCTCACGGCGCTGCAGCCATGGACAGTAGCAGAATGGTTTCGTCTAGGCGTCACGATGGGGACCTTTTCCTGCCGAAAAGTCATCTCGACAGATGCATCCAACACGGGTTGGGGTGCAGTCTGCGAGGGCTCACCGGCCTTCGGCCACTGGTCGATTCAGGAAAGCCCATTACATATAAACTGTCTGGAAATGCTGGCGGTCGAGAACGCGCTCTCGCACTTTCTCCCGCGCATCCAGGGACACCACGTCCTGATCCGTTCGGACAATATGGCCGTGGTCTCCTATCTCAACCGTCAGGGCGGTGTCAGATCCAGAAATCTCTGTCGACTGACGCACCGCATTCTAGTTTGGTCTCAGAGCCGCCTGCTCTCGCTCAGAGCGACGCACGTGCCGGGCCATCTGAACGACGGTCCAGACATACTGTCCAGGAACCTCATCTCCACAGGAGAATGGTCCCTGAACTCACAGACGGTCCAGTTACTGTGGCGACTATTCGGCAGAGCAGAAGTAGACCTCTTCGCGTCAGAAGAGAACGCTCACTGCCCAATATATTTCTCGAAGAGCGAGGACGCGCTAGCCCAGGAATGGCCTCGCCGCCCGCTCTATGCATTCCCTCCGATCGCTCTGTTACCACAGGTAATTCAGAGGATCAGGGACACACGCCACTCGGTGCTCCTCATAGCCCCGCGTTGGGAGAGTCAGAATTGGGTTCCGGAGCTCACGCAGCTGTCACAGACAGCCCCGTGGCCCATCCCAGTCAGAGCAGATCTCCTCTCTCAAGCTCGCGGCACGATCTGGCACACCCATCCACAGCGCTGGGCGCTGCATGCATGGGTGATCAACGACTATTCGTTGATTTGCCAGAGGGAGTAAGAAACACTGTCATACAGGCTAGAGCACCTTCCACGAGAAGGCTCTATGCGTCTAAATGGTCTGTGTTCTCAAAATGGTGCACCGACAAACAGCTGGACCCACGGTCGTGCGAGGTGCCGTCTTTGCTTGTTTTCCTTCAAGAGATGCTGGACAAGGGCAGGTCCCCCTCCACTCTCAAGGTTTATGTGGCAGCCGTCGCGGCGTTCGCGGAACCCCGACGCGCTCAGTCATTGGGCAAAGACGAGTTAGTCATCCGCTTCCTCAGGGGAGCTAAGAGGATGAACCCTCCGCGGCCCCCGTCGGTTCCGGTTTGGGATCTTTCTATAGTCCTTGAAGCTATGAAAGCACCCCCGTTCGAACCGCTCGAGTCTGTGGATCTGAAATACCTCTCGCTCAAAACCGTTTTCCTGATGGCTCTGTCCTCAGTTAAACGCGTTGGGGATCTTCACGCGCTCTCATCCAGGGCCGCGTGTCTTGAGTTTGGACCGAATGATTCGATTGTCATTCTCAAACCTAGGCATGGCTATGTCCCGAAGGCGATTGGTACCCCGTTCAGGGCTCAGATTATCTCCCTATCGGCTCTGCCTTCATCCGATAGTGAGCGCGATGCCAATCTCCTTTGTCCGGTGCGGGCTCTGAGATTGTACACTACGCGCGCTGCCGCGTTCAGACGCGCTGAGCAGCTTTTCGTGTCGTTTGGGGGGCGCACCAAGGGTCTGGCCGCCTCAAAACAGACACTGTCTAGATGGATAGTGGACGCTATCGCCTCTGCTTACGCATCTAAATGCCTGCCCTGCCCTCTGGGCATCAGGGCGCACTCCACTAGAGGCATGGCCTCATCGTGGGCATGGTCCTGTGGAATTTCCATTCATGACATTTGTGTGGCCGCGGGATGGGCCTCCCCGTCCACTTTTGTCAGGTTTTATAACTTGGAAGTTCCCGCCTTGCAGGCAAAATTACTAGCTGTCTGACGAACAGCTCTCTAAGAAGCTGCATTTCTGGAGGTCCCTCACAACCGGTTCGCCCCTTGTGCTCTCCTGTAATGCTTATACACTTCATGTGCCCGCTCTGCTGGCCCCATACATGCTTATGTGTACACTTCATGAGCCCGCTCTGCGGCCTCTTTGTACATTCACTCCACGTTAAGAAATTCCCCCGGTATATCCCTGGGTTTTTCATGAGTGGATTCGTAGCGCGCACGGCGTTGGCCAGGTGTTCCCGCAGCGTAAGCTAGCTTACGCAATACGAGAGAACCTCTCGTAAGAGAACGAATCGGTTACCTAACGTAACCTCGGTTCTCTCTAGAAGAGGGAACGAGTATTGCGTTCCCGGCCGTGCTTGCGCTACTAGCGTTTCGCTTCACGCTGAAATAAATCAACATATAAGCCTGGGAGAGCGCCTTATATACACCATGGCCACGCCCATTCTGGCGGGTCATGACGCAATGAGCGCGCGGGCGCCTCTCATTGGAAGCGGGTTCAGCCCCGCTCTCCCATAGGCTTAAGCAGTTCTCTCTGAGCGAACCAATGAGCTGCTAGCTAGCCCGCTCTAGGTCTGCCGCAGAGGAACTGCGTTGTGTATGGATACAAAATTATGAAATAATTTTTTGGCTTCAATATCTCAGCAAAGATGAATCTTTCCCGCAGCGTAAGCTAGCTTACGCAATACTCGTTCCCTCTTCTAGAGAGAACCGAGGTTACGTTAGGTAACCGATTCGTTTTCCCGTGCACAATAGCAAATATGATATTTATTTTATATAACAGTTAAATTAACATTGTTACATTTTATAAACAATATTGTCAATATTGTTTGTTTTCCCTTTATTTCGCTGACGAGAATTTCAAAATGAAACCGTAGCAGAGTCTCAATGCAAAAGTTCCTGAATGAATCAGCCGTTTGAACAAATCGTTTGAATGAATGACTCCCTGAGACAGTGACTTGCCGCCACCTACTGGCGGGTTTAGTTTCACATTTAAAGTACCCTGTAATTAAAATGTTACAATTAGAAATCAGTTCATATTTAAATATTGAATTAAGAATTGAAAGAATTGAATATATCATAGCTTTATTTATGCAATTGTAAATGGAGTATAAATATATTAATGCCAGTTCTGATGCTGCTTCTGTGTCTCCTCTGCACTGCAAAGATGGATTTTGATTTAATGATTTAATATAACTGGTAACAGTGGTATTGTGTTATTATTCTAATATAATTTAATTTGAATGTTAGAATTTGACATAAAAGGTGATGCATACCTCTAAGTAAAAAAAAAAAAAAAAGTCCATATATAGGTGAAAATGCCCCTGGAACTCAATTTAAGGTTGCAAATATTGCACTTTAATAAAAAAATGTTAATTCCTTTCACTGCTGTGAACTGACCACTGCATAGAATATGAAAAATATGAATAATATGAATAAATATGAGTCAGCTGTCAACAACAGGCCTAAACCAGCCATGGTACCAGTACACAAACACAATCAGTAAAATATCATCTAATTATCATCAACAAAACTTTGAAAATATTGAGACATTTTTTTTTCAATATTGCGCACCCCTAATGTAAGGTATTAATTTTGATTTCTTCAGGTCTTAAAAAGGTCTTAAAAAGCCTTAAATTTGACTTTAAAAAGTGTGCAGATACCCTGTCGTTGTGTTGTGACTTTATTTCGTTGTGTTGGGACTTTATTTCGTTGTGTTGCGGCTTTATTTCGTTGTGTTGTGACTTTACTTCGTTGTGTTGTGGCTTTATTTTGTTGTGTTGTGGCTTTATTGCGTTGTGTTGTGGCTTTACTTCGTTGTGTTGTGGCTTTATGTCGTTGTGTTGTGGCTTTATTTTGTTGTGTTGTGGCTTTATGTCGTTGTGTTGTGGCTTTATTTTGTTGTGTTGTGGCTTTACTTCGTTGTGTTGTGGCTTTGTTTCGTTGTGTTGTGGCTTTATTTCGTTGTGTTGTGACTTTACTTCGTTGTGTTGTGGCTTTACTTCGTTGTGTTGTGGCTTTATTTCGTTGTGTTGTGACTTTACTTCGTTGTGTTGTGGCTTTATTTCGTTGTGTTGTGGCTTTACTTCGTTGTGTTGTGGCTTTATTTCGTTGTGTTGTGGCTTTATTTCGTTGTGTTGTGGCTTTGTTTCGTTGTGTTGTGGCTTTATTTCGTTGTGTTGTGGCTTTATTTCGTTGTGTTGTGACTTTACTTCGTTGTGTTGTGACTTTACTTCGTTGTGTTGTGGCTTTATTTCGTTGTGTTGTGGCTTTACTTCGTTGTGTTGTGGCTTTATTTCGTTGTGTTGTGGCTTTATTTCGTTGTGTTGTGGCTTTATTTCGTTGTGTTGTGGCTTTATTTCGTTGTGTTGTGGCTTTATTTCGTTGTGTTGTGGCTTTATTGCGTTGTGTTGTGGCTTTACTTCGTTGTGTTGTGGCTTTATTTCGTTGTGTTGTGGCTTTACTTCGTTGTGTTGTGGCTTTATTTCGTTGTGTTGTGGCTTTATTTCGTTGTGTTGTGGCTTTATTTCGTTGTGTTGTGGCTTTATTGCGTTGTGTTGTGGCTTTACTTCGTTGTGTTGTGGCTTTATTTCGTTGTGTTGTGGCTTTATTTCGTTGTGTTGTGGCTTTATTTTGTTGTGTTGTGGCTTTATTTTGTTGTGTTGTGGCTTTATTTCGTTGTGTTGTGACTTTACTTCGTTGTGTTGTGGCTTTACTTCGTTGTGTTGTGGCTTTATTTCGTTGTGTTGTGGCTTTATTTCGTTGTGTTGTGGCTTTATTTCGTTGTGTTGTGGCTTTATTTCGTTGTGTTGTGACTTTACTTCGTTGTGTTGTGACTTTACTTCGTTGTGTTGTGACTTTACTTCGTTGTGTTGTGGCTTTATTTCGTTGTGTTGTGGCTTTATTTCGTTGTGTTGTGACTTTACTTCGTTGTGTTGTGGCTTTATTTCGTTGTGTTGTGGCTTTATTTCGTTGTGTTGTGGCTTTACTTCGTTGTGTTGTGGCTTTATTTCGTTGTGTTGTGGCTTTATTTTGTTGTGTTGTGGCTTTATTTCGTTGTGTTGTGGCTTTATTTCGTTGTGTTGTGACTTTACTTCGTTGTGTTGTGGCTTTACTTCGTTGTGTTGTGGCTTTATTTCGTTGTGTTGTGGCTTTATTTCGTTGTGTTGTGGCTTTATTTTGTTGTGTTGTGGCTTTATTGCGTTGTGTTGTGGCTTTACTTCGTTGTGTTGTGGCTTTATTTCGTTGTGTTGTGGCTTTATTTTGTTGTGTTGTGGCTTTATTTTGTTGTGTTGTGGCTTTATTTCGTTGTGTTGTGGCTTTATTTCGTTGTGTTGTGGCTTTATTGCGTTGTGTTGTGGCTTTACTTCGTTGTGTTGTGGCTTTATTTCGTTGTGTTGTGGCTTTATTTTGTTGTGTTGTGGCTTTATTTTGTTGTGTTGTGGCTTTATTTCGTTGTGTTGTGACTTTACTTCGTTGTGTTGTGGCTTTATTTCGTTGTGTTGTGGCTTTGTTTCGTTGTGTTGTGGCTTTATTTCGTTGTGTTGTGGCTTTGTTTCGTTGTGTTGTGGCTTTGTTTCGTTGTGTTGTGGCTTTATTTTGTTGTGTTGTGGCTTTATTTCGTTGTGTTGTGGCTTTATTTCGTTGTGTTGTGGCTTTGTTTCGTTGTGTTGTGGCTTTATTTCGTTGTGTTGTGACTTTACTTCATTGTGTTGTGACTTTACCTCGTTGTGTTGTGACTTTACCTCGTTGTGTTGTGGCTTTATTTCATTGTGTTGTGGCTTTATTTCGTTGTGTTGTGACTTTACTTCATTGTGTTGTGACTTTACCTCGTTGTGTTGTGACTTTACCTCGTTGTGTTGTGACTTTACCTCGTTGTGTTGTGACTTTACTTCGTTGTGTTGTGACTTTACTTCGTTGTGTTGTGACTTTACTTCGTTGTGTTGTGACTTTACTTTGTTGTGTTGTGGCTTTATTTCGTTGTGTTGTGACTTTACTTCGTTGTGTTGTGGCTTTGTTTCGTTGTGTTGTGACTTTACTTCGTTGTGTTTTGACTTTACTTCATTGTGTTGTGACTTTACCTCGTTGTGTTGTGGCTTTATTTCGTTGTGTTGTGGCTTTGTTTCGTTGTGTTGTGGCTTTGTTTCGTTGTGTTGTGGCTTTGTTTCGTTGTGTTGTGGCTTTATTTCGTTGTGTTGTGACTATTTCGTTGTGTTTTGACTTTACTTCGTTGTGTTGTGGCTTTGTTTCGTTGTGTTGTGGCTTTATTTAGTTGTGTTGTGGCTTTGTTTCGTTGTGTTGTGGCTTTATTTCATTGTGTTGTGGCTTTACTTTGCTGTGTTGTGGCTTTATTTCGTTGTGTTGTGGCTTTGTTTCGTTGTTGTGGCTTTATTTCGTTGTGTTTTGACTTTACTTCATTGTGTTGTGACTTTACTTCGTTGTGTTGTGGCTTTGTTTCGTTGTTGTGGCTTTATTTCGTTGTGTTTTGACTTTACTTCATTGTGTTGTGACTTTACTTCGTTGTGTTGTGGCTTTGTTTCGTTGTGTTGTGGCTTTATTTTGTTGTGTTGTGGCTTTATTTTGTTGTGTTGTGGCTTTATTTCGTTGTGTTGTGGCTTTATTTCGTTGTGTTGTGGCTTTACTTCGTTGTGTTGTGGCTTTACTTCGTTGTGTTGTGACTTTACTTCGTTGTGTTGTGGCTTTACTTCGTTGTGTTGTGGCTTTATTTCGTTGTGTTGTGGCTTTATTTCGTTGTGTTGTGGCTTTATTTCGTTGTGTTGTGGCTTTATTTCGTTGTGTTGTGGCTTTACTTCGTTGTGTTGTGACTTTACTTCGTTGTGTTGTGGCTTTACTTAGTTGTGTTGTGGGTTTACTACGTTGTGTTGTGGCTTTACTTCGTTGTGTTGTGACTTTACTTCGTTGTGTTGTGGCTTTATTTTGTTGTGTTGTGGCTTTATTTCGTTGTGTTGTGGCTTTATTTCGTTGTGTTGTGGCTTTACTTCGTTGTGTTGTGACTTTACTTCGTTGTGTTGTGGCTTTACTTCGTTGTGTTGTGGCTTTATTTCGTTGTGTTGTGGCTTTGTTTCGTTGTGTTGTGGCTTTATTTAGTTGTGTTGTGGCTTTGTTTCGTTGTGTTGTGGCTTTATTTCATTGTGTTGTGACTTTACTTTGCTGTGTTGTGGCTTTATTTCGTTGTGTTGTGGCTTTGTTTCGTTGTTGTGGCTTTATTTAGTTGTGTTGTGGCTTTGTTTCGTTGTGTTGTGGCTTTATTTCATTGTGTTGTGGCTTTACTTTGCTGTGTTGTGGCTTTATTTCGTTGTGTTGTGGCTTTGTTTCGTTGTTGTGGCTTTATTTCGTTGTGTTTTGACTTTACTTCATTGTGTTGTGACTTTACTTCGTTGTGTTGTGGCTTTGTTTCGTTGTTGTGGCTTTATTTCGTTGTGTTTTGACTTTACTTCATTGTGTTGTGACTTTACTTCGTTGTGTTGTGGCTTTGTTTCGTTGTGTTGTGGCTTTATTTTGTTGTGTTGTGGCTTTATTTTGTTGTGTTGTGGCTTTATTTCGTTGTGTTGTGGCTTTATTTCGTTGTGTTGTGGCTTTACTTCGTTGTGTTGTGGCTTTACTTCGTTGTGTTGTGACTTTACTTCGTTGTGTTGTGGCTTTACTTCGTTGTGTTGTGACTTTACTTCGTTGTGTTGTGGCTTTACTTCGTTGTGTTGTGGCTTTACTACGTTGTGTTGTGGCTTTACTTCGTTGTGTTGTGACTTTACTTCGTTGTGTTGTGGCTTTATTTTGTTGTGTTGTGACTTTATTTCGTTGTGTTGTGGCTTTATTTCGTTGTGTTGTGGCTTTATTTCGTTGTGTTGTGGCTTTACTTCGTTGTGTTGTGACTTTACTTCGTTGTGTTGTGACTTTACTTCGTTGTGTTGTGACTTTACTTCGTTGTGTTGTGGCTTTACTTCGTTGTGTTGTGGCTTTACTTCGTTGTGTTGTGACTTTACTTCGTTGTGTTGTGACTTTACTTCGTTGTGTTGTGACTTTACTTCGTTGTGTTGTGACTTTACTTCGTTGTGTTGTGGCTTTACTTCGTTGTGTTGTGGCTTTACTTCGTTGTGTTGTGGCTTTACTTCGTTGTGTTTTGACTTTACTTCATTGTGTTGTGACTTTACTTCGTTGTGTTGTGGCTTTGTTTCGTTGTGTTGTGGCTTTATTTTGTTGTGTTGTGGCTTTATTTTGTTGTGTTGTGGCTTTATTTCGTTGTGTTGTGGCTTTATTTCGTTGTGTTGTGGCTTTACTTCGTTGTGTTGTGGCTTTACTTCGTTGTGTTGTGACTTTACTTCGTTGTGTTGTGGCTTTACTTCGTTGTGTTGTGGCTTTATTTCGTTGTGTTGTGGCTTTATTTCGTTGTGTTGTGGCTTTATTTCGTTGTGTTGTGGCTTTATTTCGTTGTGTTGTGGCTTTACTTCGTTGTGTTGTGACTTTACTTCGTTGTGTTGTGGCTTTACTTCGTTGTGTTGTGGCTTTACTACGTTGTGTTGTGGCTTTACTTCGTTGTGTTGTGACTTTACTTCGTTGTGTTGTGGCTTTATTTTGTTGTGTTGTGACTTTATTTCGTTGTGTTGTGGCTTTATTTCGTTGTGTTGTGGCTTTATTTCGTTGTGTTGTGGCTTTACTTCGTTGTGTTGTGACTTTACTTCGTTGTGTTGTGACTTTACTTCGTTGTGTTGTGACTTTACTTCGTTGTGTTGTGGCTTTACTTCGTTGTGTTGTGGCTTTACTTCGTTGTGTTGTGGCTTTACTTCGTTGTGTTGTGGCTTTACTTCGTTGTGTTGTGGCTTTACTTCGTTGTGTTGTGAAGTTTTCTTTTTAAATTTCGTTGTGTTGTGGCTTTACTTAGTTGTGTTGTGGTGTAAAGACTCATGGGCGGATCTAATCCGTGGGGAATTTGCATATCATAATTAATAATTGGTAATTAATAATTATTCATGCATGTTTGGATTAGATCAGTCTTACATGTTAATAAATCTCCCGATAAGGGAGGATCTGTCACTTTACCTGCATGCATGCATGTGAATCCCTGAAATTAACCACAAGTTGATTGCAATTAATTACACGGACCACGTTTCACAAACAGGTAAAATGAATTAGCTCAATTGTCAGGATAATATTTGTGGGGATCCACAATATCATCTTACTTTATAGGATTTCAGGAAACGCAATTCTCTGGCCAGAAGAATTGGGTTTCCCGCCCTATAAACACAACACATACTCTTTAAGGTATTTTTAATTTTAGTAAGCTTGTAGCATAAGACCTTTTGCACTTAAGGGACTTGAAATTGAGCAAAGAGACAGCACATCAATCAAAATGAATATATAATTAATTTAATAGAGGCATGACTACTTATGTATTTACTACGGTTACACGGGATATATGTATTTACAAACACATAGACATCAATGAACAATACAATAAGACATCAATGAACGAGAAATGCGTTAAGTTTGGACAATGGATAACTTACACGCGTGAGCGAGTAAGAGAGAGAGAGAGAGAAGGGGATGGGGAGAGAGAGAACACAACAGTGGCAGAATTTTACCTAAGACATTCACCTCTCCGATTACAACACGAAACATCATCTTAAAGCTCCTTAGAAGCTCTATAAAGAGATTATACTTGCACAAGTTATGTTATGGTCTCTCGGTGTGTCGAGGCATTCCTGTACGGCCCTGTCTGGCCGCGTGAGCTGAGTCCTTTGGGTGTGAGGAAGCGTCACGTGGGCTGCTTGGCGCGCGTGTTGAACGGAGGTTTAAAGTCTTTGGGGTAACATTTCCAAAGGGAAATAGTTCGGCTAAGTTCGTTTCGCTTCGTGGAAGTGAACTGAGTCGACTACGGAAAACAAAACTTTGACTAACAAAAAGGGAATAAAGATCTCTACGGGGAAATCACGCGGAGTTAACGTTACATCTTTGCATGGCTGGCGAAGAAGCGCGTGCTTCGCTCGGTCCGCCGCGTCACACGGTCACGTGCGCGTGTTTCTCCTTCAACGCGAGCGCGCGCTCGTTTAAAGGTCCCTTGTAGATGGATTTGCTGAAGAGATATGTCACAGGGTTTTCTTTTCAATCGTCGATTGGAATTAAACACAGAGACTTATCTAAAACTGAAAAACACAAACTAAACTAGAAACAAATAAAAGAAAGGCGAAGAGCTCGCACGGAGCCGAGACGTTACATTATAACACAAGGACAAGGGAGGAAGAGAGCGAGCGGAGGGGGGAAGCGTCATTTATCACTTTTGGAGAAATCCAGCCTCTTCCTGTTGGCTTGGCCAATTAGAGGGTTGGAAGTTTACAGGCGGGACTTTGGGTTTTATTGCTCTTTGTCTCCAGAGAGAGACATCTGAAACCCTAATTTCGTCGGTTGTTTAAGAGAAGAATCTTCACAATTCTTATAATACTAATGTGTCACAAAGTTTAGCAAAATGTAATGTCAATTAACAAATGGGGAACGAAGATTGGAGTTTATCGAGACCAAACTTGCCACAAATGGATTTGCTTAAACCTTAGTTGGCAAAGTTTGAAACATTATCCCATTAGAGTTGTCGAGAAACATAGACCAAACCACAGAAAGGCAATTCATGAAATAGGGAACTTAGATACATTGTTCATGCAATGCTCAAGTGGATATATAATAATATATATATATATATATATATATGGATACAGGATTCATTTCTCCTCCTTGGTTAGAATTCAGAGAGAGCCACAGTTCTGTGAACATTCCTTTGGGTCGTAAACGCTGTTATCTAAGAACACCAGTGATGTTAGTTTTGGTCTCTTTTCACTCCAAAGATGGAAAACATAGTAAACTATATTTTACTGGATATTACTGTACGTATTCTGATTGATCACACCGAAAGTATTCTGGAGGTGTCCAGAACTATGTGTACCAGTTATGGGAATAGACAGTTATTCATAAAATGCATAATGAAGGTATTTATAATTCACTTTAAGCTACGATAAAATCATAGCCATTCCAATGTGACATGAGCAAATGGACACACATAAAAACACATCGAATATATCTGGTTAAATGTCTTTTAAAAAGAGAAGTTTCCTTCTCTTGAACATCAAATTCCAAGTCAGTCATAAAAGTGTCTCGTAACAGGAAACCACGCTCTGTCCTGAGCAGGCTTCACTTGTGGGGGATGCGTGTGTGTGTGTGGGTGTGTGTGTGTGTGTAAATTTACATTCCAGGCTTTTTGGGTCTTTAGCAGGATGTATTTAGTCCTTTCAGATTCACCCTTTTAGCCCAGTCCTTACAGTGGCGTTATTGCGTTGTGTTGTGAAGTTTTCTTTTTAAATGTCGTTGTGTTGTGGCTTTGTTTGGTTGTGTTGTGAAGTTGTTTTCTTTTTAAATGTCGTTGTGTTGTGGTTTTATTGCGTTGTGTTGTGAAGTTGTTTTCTTTTTAAATGTTGTTGTGTTGTGGCTTTGTTTGGTTGTTTTGTGAAGTTGTTTTCTTTTTAAATGTCGTTGTGTTGTGTACTCCTGGGCCACCGTACTTCATAATGACTGAAGCTGTCAATCACTTCAGCTGCAGTGTGATTGGTTACAACGCTCAAACCTTTACACTCGCACAGACGCACACGAAGACTGTGAATGCAAGTTAAAACAAGTAAATATTAAAATGTTTAATTTTAGTGTTGTTAAGCACTTTAACACAACTATATTTGTCCAGTGCATAGTGCCATAGTAGTAGATCTTTACTGTCTACTGGCCAAGAAGTTCGTCACTGTGATTTTGTGTTGACATTTTATTGCCAAAGATGATTCATTATTCCGACTGCACCTTTAACGGCTGCTTCTTCCCGGAAGTTCCCAGATCCCGATGTGTTGTCCATGTTGTGGCGCTACACTGGAAAGCTGTGCTGCTGTGTGCAGTGCATGTGGTAAAAGCCAGGCCTTTCTGGAAGATAAAGTGTGTTGATCTGGATCAATGTCTGCCTGCTGAACTGCCCAGTATAATGGAGAGATTGCTATATGACGATGTGTTTGAACCAGAGAGAAGTACACTGGAGGTCACAGGTGGTGTGACAGGAATCTAAGAAGGGCAAAAAACGGTGAAGGATGTTGGGTTCACATGTGAGGCAACTCACTGCATGATTCACCGAGAGATGCTGGCAAGCAAGAAGATGTCTCCAGAGCTCCACACGGTCGCTAATGATGCTATACGTGTCATTAACCACATCAAAGCTCATGTCCTGAATACGCGTTTGGTTGAATTATTGTGTTGAGGACATGGATGCTGATCACTAGCGCCTGCTCCGATTAGCAGTCAACCGTAGCAGCGCACTTCAGTGACAAGAGCTGGCTCGCAAAACTGGCCTACTTGAGTGACATTTTCATGGCCTTGAACAACTTGAACCTGACAATGCAGGGGAGGATGTCTGACACATTCAGGTTGGCGGATAAAATCGCTGGATTTAAAGCCAAGCTGGAAACCTGGGTACGGCGCATCAACCTGGGGTGTCTTTGATATGTTGCAACTTGTCCCGTTTTTCCGAGAATGCTGAAGGACTTGGCAAGTTGATACATTTGGACTTGGCATCACTGTCTGATGAGTGTGAACGTTATTCCCCATCTGAAAAGACCCAAGCAATGGCAAAGTATGGATGCGCAATCCATTCCAAGGTAAATATATGCATATTACATATTCTTATGTAATGCCCCTCCCCAAAATATATTTTACATTTAATTTAATAAAACACCAAAGGAAATTTGCTCACAGCCAGTGTTGTGCCTGAACGCGTTCATTGAACGATAGTTCATGAACTCGTTCATATTTTGGGCGAACGTGAACTGAACGTGCTGTATTACTGCCTGATGAACGATACTGTGAACACGTTAATTCTGGTGTCTGTGAACGCACACTCTCTCAGTTTAACTTCGCTCAATAGGGTGCCAGATTTCTATAGAGCCTTCCAGGTGAAAACCCGCCTAAAACACACGTAAACAGGCCTTAATATGTAGCGAAAAAAACACCCAATCTGGCAACACCAGCCACCAGTGTCGCACCGCGGCCGCCGCATGCGTCATCAAGACGAGAAGCAGCATGAGCTCAACAAAGCAGCGAGGAGGCGTCGCATCGTATGATCAGTTTTAAGACAAGGTCGGTGAGGATGGGAAAAATCGTACATTTTTTAGCAAACTTTGCCCGCCGATAAAATAATTGCTGTCTCTGGTTGTATATGGGTTGTGGCAATATTTTTTTAAAAAAATAGCTCGCAGCAACATATGGAAAAAAAGAACTATGAACTAGTTCATTTTTTGGAACCTTGAACTTAGTTCAAAATTGTGAAGTATGAACTGAACTAGTCAATCATCAAACAATCATTTTAAAATTTGTGAACTGAACTTTGAACTAGTTCATGTAGAAAGTGAACTTTCCCAACACTGCTCACAGCTAACATGTCATCCTCTTTACGTCTTCAGGGACTGTTTTGTAAAAGAAAGAAAAAAACTAAAATACAAATAAATACCAGTATTATAAGGCATACCAGGCCAACCTGCTGAGGGACTTGGACCTGGGTCAAAGAAAGAAAAAAAAGGAGACATTTTATTAAACAAATAAATAAAGCTAAGCTTCCATGAGGGCTTGTGGTCAAGGGCGTTGTTAATAATTTGTTACATTTATGTAGCGCTTTGATACTTTTTATATGATGGACAGAGGCCAAGGGGCAAATGTGGCCAGGGTGCCAGGGTTTACGGTGAACGTGATTTCATCAAGTACCACATGTTCCTGGATCAACTTTCCAATCAACCAATCAGATTTGAGGGACAAGTTTACAGTTTATGTCAAGTTTAGGCTTAGAACCAGGGTGAAGTACTTAAACATCAGTGCTATTCACCTTTCATTACCCTCTGATTTTAGGGAAAAGTTATGGGTAGGGTTAGGTTTAGGGGTAGGGATTGGGTAAGGACTACATTTTGGGACAGGGATGTTGATCCAGGACCATGTCTTACTTGGCAAAATCACGGTGCCAGGGTTACACCCCTACTGTTTTGAAAGATATCCTGGGATTTTTAATGACCACAGAGAGTCAGGACCTCAGTTTAACCTCTCATCCGAAGGACGGTGCTTTTTACAGTATAGTGCCCCCGTCACTACGCTAGTGTTAGGACCCACACAGACCACAGGGTGAGCGCCCCCTGCTGGCCTCACTAACACCTCCTCCAACAGCAACCTGGTATTCCCAGGGGGTGACTTTTGCGTAAACATACACACCACTTTCAAGTCAAGTGGCGTGTTATCTATACGCATTTTGAGTTACCGCGTGTGTCCACGCCGAAACGAACCGTCATCTTTTGCGTGTATGTACAGGCCGTTAAATGTCCGAGTGATCCCGCGTGTATGTCTACGCCGTTAAATGTCCGAGCGAAACGAAGCAAAATGTAGATCTACATCTGGGATGGTAGGGGAAGACTCATAAATGGTATTAACCCCAGTGACGGGTAGGTTTAGGGACGGGGTTGGGGTAGGTAATATATTTATATATACAGTAATGTACGTTAAGTCAAGGCGTTGATAAACACGCTGAAAAGCGATTATGCGTGTTGATAGCACGCCAAAAATGGAAATACGTATTGGCGTGTCATACATACGCCGTTTCATGAGATATGGAAGTAAAATAATGCCAAATGTTTTTGAAATAAAAAGCCTGTTGAATTGTACTACTTGAAAAAAATATGCATTGCATTAACCCTGCTTGTATTTTAATGCATTGTATTTTTAGGGCTTGCATTTTTATAGGCTGAAATTTAGCATGGTTGAATATTTAAGCTGTGAATGTTTCAAATCAAAACATTTCAAACACATTTTCATTAGTAAAATTTCAATACTCCATATTCACCTTTCATATTTCACTTCCAAAATATTCAAACTGACTAAAAATACAACCTATAATATTCAACAGGCGGTTTTCGGTCCATTTTATTTCGCTTTGCAAATTCGCTTCCACAAATTCAGTGGTTCAAATTCGACAGTAAATTCAACGTTGACATCCAGGAACTGCAGGAAAAGCAGTAGATTACCGAGCATAATCTCCATCTGCTGTTAGTCGACCTCACCAGCAGGGGGTGCACACGCGTGTTGTTGAAGACCAGAGCAACAGTTAGCGCAAGCCATTCATTCATAAAAACTCATTTACAACAATTGAGCATGCATTAAGTTTTTTGTGACGATTATCTGGGTCAGTATATATGCGGAAAAGATAATAAAGGCACAAAAGCTGTTTTTATGTTTCATTCATTGTTACTTTCTCTGTGTAGCCTTACATGTTATCAGCTTTTTCTACAATGAACGGGATTATAATCGGTTTCCCTCAATACCTCATCATACTCAGGGATTCCCCTTCCGTCAGGACAAAACGCTTAACGTAGCTTAATGGACTACAGTGATATAAAAGACAAACTCGCACCTTATTTGGGAAGTATGTATTGTTGTACATGTACGTACTGCATTAGATTAAACTGGGAAGGGTCATAGCACTTTCATATTGTTGTTCTATATTGTTAGTTTAACTGTAAGTCGCTTTGGATAAAAGTGTCTGCTAAAAGACTAAATGTAAAATTGGGTTGACATTCGCACATTTAGGGACCGTCTCTAAAGTAACAAGTCCTATAGGCCTAAACGTTTCTAACTTCAATAGCAAACTTCAATCTATTTGAATAAATTACGCATTATGCCTGAGCCTGACACCTACATGAACACTTTACAGTTGGTTTTATGACTGTAAGTCGTTCTTTTCAAATGGTATTGAAGTTAGAAACGTGTGTACCTATGTCGTATGTAACTTTAGAGACGGTCCCTAAATGTGCGAATGTCCAATGTCAAGCCAAATTTATGCCAGTATATCACTGGGAAACGCTCAGCATTAAACTTTGCGCTTTAAGTTCATATTCTGGGTCCTTCTGCAAGCCTGCGAGTTTGGTCTTTTATATCACTGTATTAGTCCATTAAGCTACGTTAAAGGTGCCCTAGAATGTGAAATTGAATTTATTTTGGCATAGTTAAATAACAAGAGTTCAGTACATGGACATGACATACAGTGAGTCTCAAACACCATTGTTTTCTCCTTCTTATTTAAATCTCGTTTTTGAAAAACACCCCTGAAAAATAGGCGAATCTCCATATAACACCGACTGTGACGCACAGTCGGGATCATTAATATGTACGACTCCAAGAATTTGCATATGCCAGCCCTCAATGCCAGGCGGAACTGCGCAGCCGAAGCATGGCAGTTGCTCAGTGTGGATGTACACATGAACACAAAAGTATTTTTTAGTTCCTTCATCTGAGCCTTTGAAGAAACAATGGGTTAATTTTATTTTCTCTGGAAATTTCCAAACATTTCACTGACGGCGGTTTCCTCAACTTGGGCCAATACAGAGCTGGCCTCGGATCGAGCTACCAAGCAACACTTTCTGATGTGTAATTGTTCAAGTTCAGACAGGTAATCTTTCTCTCAAAATCGTTCAATACTGTTTATGCATCAGTAAGTCAAGCCAGTGACTAAAATATCAGCTTCACATCGTTTCTTTTAGTAGGATGAAAAAAAAACTTATTTAAATTGTGAATAAATTATATACAGAAAGCGATCAAAGAACAATCTTTCCACAGCGCGAGTTTATCTGGACACTTGCCAAACTCGTTATGAAATCAATGACGCACGTTACTGCACAACGAAGCTCTTACTGTATTTACATCATCGTGTTTGCATTGGTGAAAGCATTAGAGAGTGCAGAAACTGCTTTGCACTGATAAGATCTTCATTCTCGCGATCAACACACTGTCATCTGCTCAATGCTCATCACGGCAACATTTTATGTGATGGGAATAGATCTAAATACTTTAAAAACATCTCACGATTCGTTAATCTCGATAGCTGTTATAGTAAAAACGTATAATAGCTGTAGTAAAATTATTTGAGAGAGTTTCACATGTAATACATAGCTATTTCATATGCAAGCATGTCAGCCAATCACAGCAGAGGCCGGTTACACAGCAGACACGCCCCTTCAAACAGAGCGTTCAAATCAGAGGCTAAAATCAGGCTAGGAAAAATGCCTTTTATTTCTAAATTATGACTATTTTTGATCTAAAAAACATACTAACATTATAAGCGCAACCCAGGAAACATTATAAAAAAAAAAAAAAAAACATTCTAGGGCACCTTTAAGCGTTTTATATGTCCAGCAGGGGAAGCCTGACGTATTGAGGGAAACCCTAGTACTGCATGCAGCACATCGCTGCAATATAAGGTTAAGGCAACTAAACAACCAAGAGAAATATATGTCAAATGTAACACTGGATCTGTACATCCGCATCGGGGGAATAACATTATAATATCGTTCATGGTAGAGAAAGATGCATGTAGGCTACACAGGAAAAGTAATCGTGAACACACTGAATTTCACTTAAAATAGACGTCATAATAATCACAAATACACTTACATTTTTGTAAATAAGTTTTTATGAATGAATGGCTTGCGCTAACTGTTGCTCTGGTCTCCGTCAACAACACGCGCTTGCACCCCCTGCTGGTGAGGTCGACTAACAGCAGATGGAGATTATGCTCGGTAATCTACTGCTTTTCCTGCAGTTCCTGGATGTCAACGTTGAATTTACTGTCGAATTTGAACCACTGAATTTGTGGAAGCGAATTTGCAAAGCGAAATAAAATGGACCGAAAACCGCCTGTTGAATATTATTGGTTGTATTTTTAATCAGTTTAAATATTTTGGAAGTGAAATATGAAAGGTGAATATGGATTATTGAAATTTTACTAATGAAAATGTGTTTGAAATGTTTTGAATTGAAATATTCACAGCTTAAATATTCAACCATGCTAAATTTCAGCCTATAAAAATGCAAGCCCTAAAAATACAATGCATTAAAATACAAGCAGGGTTAATGCAATGCATATTTTTTTCAAGTAGTACAATTCAACAGGCTTTTTGTTTCAAAAACATTTGGCATTATTTTACTTCCATAATGATTACTTCCAGTCTTGGGCTACAGGGTGATATGGCTGCTGGTTGAGTTATTCTTTGAGGCCTCCGCTTGACAGAGTGACTATAGTTTCGCGAGTCCCAAATGGGTGTTGTAGGCCTCCTCTCATCAGAGAGTCATCATGCTGAGGCCTCCATCCCCATAGCACTCTGGTTTAGAGACTGTGGTCAGGTTCACTCATGAGAGAGCGCTCATAGAGCTGAACGACATGCTTGCTGACACTAATGTCTATCAGCTAGCCAACACTGTTTTCTTTAAACAAAGACGTTTGTTGTTTCGCAGTTTAATGAGATGGTTACAAAACTTCAGTAAATTAAAACAATTGTATTTCTCCTTTACCAATGTTGATATCATGTAATATTTGTTGGCTATATAGCTACTGTTAACAAGTGTACCTCAACTTGTCCATGTACTGTAATATTAATAGATTGACCATGGTTCATCACTAATGTTAAATTTTGCAGGGGCCTGATGAACACACCCGTGTTCTTAAAGAGTGGAGAGTGGCTAATGAAAGGGAGGAAAGAAAAGAAAGAGAGCGACGAGAGCATGAGGAGAGACAAGAACAGGAGGCCAGAGAAAGAGAAGTGAGACAAAAGAGAGAAAGATTCATTCAGCTTTTATAAATAATTGCTAAAAAATAATATTAATAAAGAAAACAAATGTTACACACTCTCTTTCCATTTATTTGTTAGTAAGTTCATGGTGTCATGCAAGTTTGATTACAAAACACTTAATTCCCAGGGGTAAAGTTTTAATATTTTTAAAGTGTGTTGTGTCTGCCTTTACTTTGTGGCAGATTCCAGATGGTTTTTGAAACAAGCAAATTGCAGGTATATCTGAAAAATCAGAGATGGGGACTCGAGTTTGAGACTCGGACTCGAGTGCGACTTAAGTCCCACACACAGTGACTTCAGACTCGACTTGAGACTCGTCCTCGAAAGACTTCAGACTCGACTCGGACTCGAGCTGCGGGACTCGTGAACAATGTTTATTTTTAGGAAACGTCTGATGAGCTCTCTGTTATTCCCCTCCCTCCGTTACCTATAACCTGCCTACGTAACCACGTATTACGTGGCCTATTGCTGGCAGCGCGCGCGCGACCACACATGAGAGGATAACAAACAAAAAGTTCGACTGCACCGGCCGCTGCTGTGCCATTCATCGTTAGCTTTAGGTTCAAAAACTTCAAACAAGACGCGCTCAAAAGAAGCGCTCAATGCAAAATATGCAGTAGCACGATAAAAGATTCTGGCTCAACTACATCTAATTTTATCTGGCATCTGAAAACGCACCCTGATAGGTGAGTAAACATGTTTAGCTCAGCATTGACCATCTACCGTTAGCTTGCTTATTGCTTTAGCTACCTAACGTTACGGGAGGTTAACTCCGACTGTCTTCCTTATGAAATATGAATGAGCGTTTGTTTAATTGCCAAGCTTGTGGTGGTCGATTAACGTAACGTTAATCATTTACGTGCCGCTGGCTGCCCGTTGTCTATAAACAGGTTACAGGATTATTGTTGATCATGTAACGTTACAGTTTCATTTAGTTATAACGTTACACTGGTTTGAGAGTCTGGGATGTGTTGACTTACAGTATATAAGCTATGATTAGTTGCATAGGCAGTGCAGCCAGAAGAAGCCAGAAATGTTTTGTGGCCCATACCTAGTGTGTTGAGAGAAGAGAAGGTTAACCAGTCTGTTCTCACCCTTTGGATTTTTTTATTTCTAAACATTTTGTTCTTAAGTTACATGCCATAAGTTGGTCAGTTGCTTCACATTTACACTAAAGATTTTGAGCATTTGAATGTTTTGGAAGTTAACTGTAGTGTTAAAAATTTCATTTGGATGCAATAGTTTATTTGCATTTAGCTACACTGATGTTTTGCAGTAAATAGGAGTGTGTCAATTTTAGTGTTGTGAGTTATATCATTTTCTATATTTGGTCTTATGTCTTGGTATGTTCAAGCTACAAGGCAAAATAAAGAAATTAACTAAAAGTAAAGCATTCTTGGTGTTTTTGTCATGTTGCAATAGCCTGTTTACACTGATTATATACCAAAATCAAAGCTGATACTGTATGCTAATAGATAAAGGAGTCATAAATAACATATGGTACCACTTTATTTTAATAGTCCACTTTATACATTCTACTAACTATAAGTAACTTTGCAGCTGCATGTCAACTAACTCTCATTAGAGTATTAGTAGGCTTAATATCTGCTAATTATATATTATAATATCTTATTTTGTTGGTTCCCCAACAGATATTCTACTGACTATAAGTAACTTGGCAACTACAAGTCAACTTGTTCTCCAAACCCGAACCCACATCATAACCTGACAGTCTACTACAGTCTACTAATACTCTAATGAGAGTTAGTTGACATGTAGTTGAAAATGTACATGGTTAGTAGAATGTCTAAAGTGGACTGTCGAAATAAAGTGTAACCTAACATTACATGCTTTGAATTCCTAATATAAAGCTATGCAGTGTTCTAAGCAACCTGGATGGGTCGCTGTACGTGATGCAACACTTATAACCACAAGAGACTTCAGACTTGACTTGGACTCTAGCTCAGAGACTTGAGACTTGACTTGGACTCTAGCTCAAAGACTTGAGACTTGACTTGGACTCTAGCTCAAAGACTTGTGACTTGACTTGGACTCTAGCTCAGAGACTCGAGACTTGACTTGGACTCTAGCTCAGAGACTTGAGACTTGACTTGGACTCTAGCTCAGAGACTTGAGACTTGACTTGGACTCTAGCTCAAAGACTTGTGACTTGACTTGGACTCTAGCTCAGAGACTTGTGAGCATCTCTGTGAAAAATGTTGTCTGAATACGAGTGGTGCACTGTAGAGAAATACCCACACACCCCAGACACCTTTAACATGTATTTGCTTTATATTTGTGTATTATTTAACTTTTAAATGGATACAGAATACAAATCTTACAACAAAATCACACAACTTTGACATAAAGTAGTATAATAGAGCTTAAAGCACCACCAGAAGGAAAAGTATTAAAACATTTCTATTATAGTGTGATCTTGAGGGAAAATGAACTTCTGCAGCTTCAGTAAGGTAACCTTCACCGGTCTCTAAAAGATCTAAAGGGGCTTTGAAACTAGCAATCTCATTTGTAGGGAATCACTTTAAAATAATTCAAAATCTGTTTCTATTTAAAGCATGTGTACAAGATGAGGACTTTACACCTTGGGTAATTTTTGGATTTCCACTTGATTTCTTCCCACCCAAATTTAAAGTAAATAATTAGTAAAAAAATTAAGCTCAAATATGTGATATAGCTAGAACACCAGCACCTCGATGTCCTTTTCCCAGCCATGATCGCAATCAGGTTTCACTACAGCAATCAGCCACTGGATGGACTGCCGTGAAAGTCGGAGGTTGAGGCGGAGGTCAGCTCCATCTGCAAAATACAGCTACATTTCAGATGGCACTTAGGCTTTACATCTGAAGTCTTCATATACACTCACCGGCCACTTTATTAGGTACACCTGTCCAACTGCTCGTTAACACTTAATTTCTAAGCAGCCAATCACATGGCGGCAACTCAGTGCATTTAGGCATGTAGACATGGTCAAGACAATCTCCTGCAGTTCAAACCGAGCATCAGTATGGGGAAGAAAGGTGATTTGAGTGACTTTGAACGTGGCATGATTGTTGGTGCCAGAAGGGCTGGTCTGAGTATTTCAGAAACTGCTAATCTACTGGGATTTTCACGCACAACCATCTCTAGGGTTTACAGAGAATGGTCCGAAAAAGAAAAAACATCCAGTGAGCGGCAGTTCTGTGGGCGGAAATGCCTTGTTGATGCCAGAGGTCAGAGGAGAATGGCCAGACTGGTTCGAGCTGATAGAAGGGCAACAGTGACTGAAATAACCACTCGTTACAACCGAGGTATGCAGCAAAGCATTTGTGAAGCCACAACACGCACAACCTTGAGGCGGATGGGCTACAACAGCAGAAGACTCCACCGGGTACCACTCATCTCCACTACAAATAGGAAAAAGAGGCTACAATTTGCAAGAGCTCACCAAAATTGAACAGTTGAAGACTGGAAAAATGTTGCCTGGTCTGATGAGTCTCGATTTCTGTTGAGACATTCAGATGGTAGAGTCAGAATTTGGCGTAAACAGAATGAGAACATGGAACCATCATGCCTTGTTACCACTGTGCAGGCTGGTGGTGGTGGTGTAATGGTGTGGGGGATGTTTTCCTGGCACACTTTAGGCCCCTTAGTGCCAATTGGGCATCGTTTAAATGCCACGGCCTACCTGAGCATTGTTTCTGACCATGTCCATCCCTTTATGGCCACCATGTACCCATCCTCTGATGGCTACTTCCACCATGTCACAAAGCTCTAATCATTTCAAATTGGTTTCTTGAACATGAAAATGAGTTCACTGTACTAAAATGGCCTCCACAGTCACCAGATCTCAACCCAATAGAGCATCTTTGGGATGTGGTGGAACGGGAGATTCGCATCATGGATGTGCAGCCGACAAATCTGCGGCAACTGTGTGATGCCATCATGTCAATATGGACCAAAGTCCCTGAGGAATGCTTCCAGCACCTTGTTGAATCTATGCCACGAAGAATTGAGGCAGTTCTGAAGGCAAAAGGGGGTCCAACCCGTTACTAGCATGGGGTACCTAATAAAGTGGCCGGTGAGTGTATGTGTGTATTGTATCTTACCTCAGTGTGTTATCCTACTATCCTCCACGGGGACCCTCTTAGCTAAATAAATGATGATACTTCTCTATACGATTAAAATCTCTAAACGAAGGCTGACCGACCAATCACATACTCTGGATTGTGAGTTTGAAAGCAGAACTAAACATATAGCTCGAAGTTGGTGCAGTCAGTGTGGGCTCCTTAAATTTTCATGTGCCCATGTCACGTTACAATACCAATGCATGGCACATGTAGTACGTCCGGACACCATTCATACTACCGTATTCATACTATATAGAATGTACTTTTTTAACGGTCGCGAAGTACGTTCTAATTACCTACTCATGCAGAAGAAATAGTTGATATCCAGATTCCATTTAGTAGGTCAGAAATAAAATCAATAGTCAAAAAGAATATTCTTAAAATATGGCAACAATATTGGGACACGGAATCAATCAACAGTCAGTAAGGGAAGAGTGTCAGGTGGGAGCAGAACTGAGGAGAACATAATTACAAGATTAAGATTGGAGCATACAAGATTGAACAGTACAACAGTCTATGTGAGGTATGTGATGTTAATGAAACAGTTGAACATGTTATAATGCACTGTAGAACATATAATGTTGAAAGGAAAGAGTTGAAGGATGAACCAGTGAATAAGGGTGAGCAGTTTACAATTAAACATTTATTAAATCCAGGTAGAAGCATAATATCAATGTTACAATATTTGGGAGGTACTGGTTTACACAAGGGTATATAAGTATACGTAGGTTTATTTATTTATTTAATCAACCTCTTTGGGATTAGGGATAAAGAGAGAACTTTTTTGCTGGCCGCACTGGTCTCATCGCTTGTTTGGCGATGCTGTCGGTACAGTCATCGACAAGTTTCATGCAGCGTAGAAACAATCTGAGGCGTTCAAGCTGTTTATTCCTTGCCCGGTCCAGCAGGCTGGTCCTTCTACCTCCCGTCCTGCGTCCAGCTCCAGGAGAGAGGAGCAGAAGGCCCCCATCGTAAGGATCGTGGGCTCGATGAAGACCTGATCTCGGGACTGTCTTAGCACCCAAGCGTGCAGAGAAAAAGAAGTCCTGAAGTCAGATGCCCCCTCATTCCCTGCCAGCAATCGTTCAGCCATCCCCACCACCTCTGGTGTTTCAGGGAGTGGCGGTTCCTGGCGGGGTTTCTGCCCCATCTCTGCTCATAAAGACATTCATTCATCTTGGTTGCTTCCTGCCAGTGAGCTGTTTCAGGACACCGAGGTAGTTCCCTTTCTCACTTTTAACATAAATGTAAAATGAACTCCTCTTTCAGACAAGTTGGCAGCATTGAAACTTTTGCCCAGTGTCTCTCAAATAGTACAGGAGTGCGTTTCCCGAAAGCATCGTTATCCAACTATGATCGCAATTTCCATTGAACTCTATTGGTAACGACGGAACTTGCGACCATAGTTGGCTTTGGGAAACGCACCCCTGAGTGGTTGCGGGATTCAGTTCTAGTATTGTCCTCCATGTTTCAATGGTGTGCTTCAATGGTCTCTTCTGGTCAAAGAGTCTACAGAACGTGTTCCCCTAGCAGAAAGGGACTCTGGGTTGTACAGTCGATACTTCCTGGAGCCGGATTCACAAAACATTCTTAAGAACAAAATTCTTCTTAACTGCCAATTTCTTATTTTCTAACTTAAGAAAAAGAGATAAGAATATTTTTTAATTTGCCAAAAAACTTTCTTAAGAATGTTCTTATCTATTTTTCATAAGATTGTTCTTAAGATAAAATTTTAGTTTAAAAAGTATTCATATTCTTGAAAAGAATGTTCTTAAAAATCATCTTAAATCTCTTCTTAAAGTTCATTTATTTTATTCAAATGTTAAGCATAACACTTGCTAGGTTAATATATACCACGCTCCAAATTATTATGCAAATTGGAATTAAAGGATTAGTTCACCTCAAAATGAAAATTTCCTGATAATTTACTCACCCCAATGCCATGTTCATGTCTTTCTTTCTTCAGTGGAAAAGAAATTAAGTTTTTGAGGAAAACATTTGTAACGAATCACACAATAATAATATACATAAAATGTATTTAAGGGGGGCCGGAAGGCCAATTTAGCTCAAAAGGAATGATTCATCGATTTGCAATGAATCTTGACCGAATCACTATGGAACCGAGCAAATGACTCGTTTAGAGTTCATTTGAACGGGCCGTAATTATAACCTTGGCAACAGATATGAATATCCAATCTATAGTGAAACACTGTATTAGCAAGGTAACTTTAGATCGACAGTACAAGACATTAAATGTGCAAGCACAACACAAGGCAAATATCTTTTCAAATATATTGACGACTTTATTAACTATTCTAAACACATTACTAAGGTCTAAACACAATCACACACACACATTCATACAAGGCGCAGAGGAGGAGAGAGAAAGAGTGAGTTTTCAGAGTGAGATGCACTTGGTAAGACATGACCTGAACGAACCACCAAGCATTAATTTAAACCTTCGTTTCTTAGACAGGTTATTCAATTTACATTTAAAGCACCAGTTCAGTTAAGAGTCTGGAGTAGCTGCTACTTGCTTGTCTTTGCGTTGCTTAGGGAATTCCCTTTTTGCGGTGCTTCGTCGAAGGGGTTTCCCGACCGGGTCCGTGTGGCTGGTTGTCTTTGAAGTGCCTGGATGGAAGTTTCTGAACAGCCGGTCACGTGTGATTGGCAGGCGAATAAGAGTCTTTACAGTTCGAAGCGCGTTGCAGGAGAGACGTTTAAACGAACTTCGCAGCAACTTAACTTTGAATCGAGACTTTTACGAAAAAAGAAAATAAAGGAAGAAATGAAAGTAAGACGAGTTAGATGGCTTGAATGAGCTGTTTCAACCCCGATCTTGATGGGTTATTTGTCTGCTGGTCTAATTTGGTCTGGTCGATGTAGAAGCGTGCGAACACGCTCTTTGGTGTTTTCAGAGAGAAGCACGAACAGGAACACTCTCTTGCCGTTGCTAGAGAGAGGCGCAAAACTTAATTCAACACCGAACCGAACTCAAAACCGAACGGCAACCCCGAACTGCTCTCTGAACCGAATTTCTTTTTCAACATACTCTAACTCCTTTGTTCGGGTCTTTAACTTAAACGTTAGTCCAACCTCTTTTAGAGAATTCTGACCAATGAGACAATGGCATCATTTTAGGAGGTGGATCGTTCCTACTTATCGTTATCTGGGATCTGCTTGGGTTCCAGCACTTAGCAGAGAACAAGAGACCCCAGTTTAAACATTATAGATTATTATAATCATACAAAACATTTTACACAGATTTCAAACAAGCCACCTTTTGAATTAAGGGCATACGATTCTTTTGATTGGAAACACGATACCCTTTCATCCATACACACAGTTATATCACAATTACATGATTTATATGTGATCTACGCATAATACAAACATGAATTGTAGGAACAACAAGAATTATGATGTTTGATTAAGTCCACGGAGCATTGTTCTGCGTGAGTTTTAATGGGTTTGATATGTAAAGTCTGTGTAAGTCTCTCACGTTCCATGGAAGCGTGGTCTGTCTTACATCGCTGTCCTGCTCAGCAGTGGTGATGCTGAGGGAGGTCAAAGGTGGTCAGGCCCCTTGGTGGTCAGGCCTCGTCTCACCATTTCTGAGCAGCTTTGTCTTGCTTAAGGATGAAACAGTGACAACGTTCTTCCTGTTTAGGCTTATCTCTGATGCCTGCGGGGCCATAAAAGACTTCTCTGGGGGGTTTTCTAGACAATTTTGAGCCAGTCTTGTGACTTTGGAATGTGGTATTCAGATCCGAAATGCTGAATCACATTTGAATGAATCCCATGAGAGATTAGAAAGATTAATTCGTGTTTGGTTCATCCTTAAAGTCTCTACACATTTCAGGATTTTTCTCCACACAATGGACTTCAATTGCAACCAACGTTTTGAAGTCCAAATCAATGCAGTTTCAAAGGGCTTTGAAGAGCTTCACACGGCTCTGCTCGATCCCAGCTGAGGAATAGGGTCTAGCGAAACCATCATTCATTTTCTAAAAAAATAAACATTTATACACTTTTTAACCACAATTGTTCGTCTTGTGCTGGTCTGCGACGCGCCAGGGATTACGTCATCACATTGGAAACGTCACGCGTCACGTCATCTAAGTTATTTGTCTGTGTACTTCGGTTAAAAAAGGCAGGGAAGGGCGAAAAATTCCATCTCATTTTCTCCCGTTTTCTCCTCCAACTTCAAAATCGTCTGACACCTTTGTTTTAATTTATTATTATTATTCAAAAAAATAATAATTGTGACATTTCCAACATGATGACGTAATCCCTGGCGCGTCGCAGACCAGCACAAGACAAACAATTGTCTCTTGTTTATTGGTATATTGGTATTGTGTCTCTGGGCTCTTTGGATCACTGAAATCAATCTCAGACACCTGTGATAAGTAGTTTGCCAGGTGAGCCCAATTAAAGGAAAACTACTTAAGAAGGATGTTCCCCATTATTAAGCAGACCACAGGTTTCAAGCAATATGGGAAAGAAAAAGGATTTATCTGCTATGGAAAAGCGTCAAATAGTGCCATGCCTTGGACAAGGTATGAAAATGTCACCGGGTGATTAGGTGATTATTAAGAAAATGAGCAGCAGGTGTGGAGGGGGAGGAGCTAGAGCGGTGTTGGCGCTGACGCTCACCCTGACCTGTGACATAAAGTGGCGTAGTCGCCAGGATCCGCCCCGAGTTGAGCAACCGTGGACCATGGGGCGACCAGTTTTTTTCTCCACTGGAACAGGGACTGGAACGGACTGGTGGGGGAGGATGTCACCGGGTGATTAGGTGATTATTAAGAAAATGAGCAGCAGGTGTGGAGGGGGAGGAGCTAGAGCGGTGTTGGCGCTGGCGCTCACCCTGACCTGTGACATAAAGTGGCGTAGTCGGCAGGATCCGCCCCGAGTTGAGCAACCGTGGACCATGGGGCGACCAGTTTTTTTTTCTCCTGGTGGGGGAGTATGTCACTGGGTGATTAGGTGATTATTAAGAAAATGAACGGCAGGTGTGGAGGGGGAGGAGCTAGAGCGGTGTTTCGGTTTGGGGGTGGGCGGCCCGCTGGCGCTCACCCCGACCTGTGACTAAAACACTAGATATTTCACGAAAACTTAATTGTGATCATCGGACTATGAAGAGATTTGAAGTCAGCCTTTGTGAAGCTTCTGACTCACAAGGTTGCTTTGCTTATTGCTATTACAGTCCCATCAGTCCACAGAAAGCAGGCTCTTGAGAGTCAGTCTGAGACTTTGCTGGAAGTCGCTTTTTGCTTCGTTATAAAAAGCTCCTACTCTTACACAAGTGCAAGTTTTTACTGAGAGTTTTTGACACTGAAGTCAAAGCTTAAGGATATTGTTAAAGGCATTTCTGAGAAGTTTCATTCATATGACTGTAATGCATGTGTAAAATTAACTGGTCCAGTGACTAGAAAGATATATTTGATTAACATGTGAAAATTAGAGACACACTAGACCAGGGATGGGCAACTTCAGTTCTGGAGGGCCATTGCCCTACAGAGTTTAGCTTCAACCCTAATCAAACACACCTGAACAAGCTAATCAAGGTCTTCAGGATTACTAGAAAGTTACAGGCAGGTGATTTTTTCAGGGTTGGAGCTAAACTTTGTAGGACAGTGGCCCTCCAGGACCGAAGTTGCCCATCCCTGCGCTAGACTGTTTTCAGGCTAATTACCATTTACCCAATTATTTCAATCTTGAAATTGTCTCTAATTGGTCTTATTGTGTGAAGTGAAATTAAAATGAAAAATTGTAGTTTTGCTGTAGTGCTGGATATCAGTCATGTGAACATCACCTTCCATTTAAAGCCGTACTGATATTCAGATCAACAGCACTCTTACTCATGAGATGGATTAAATATTGGAAACACGATGAAAGGAGGAAGATTCAGACCTACAGAAGTAACGTTTACTGACTATTGATCTTTAAGATCCTCAGAGAGCAAGAACTATAACTACAAAAGAATGGAAAGAGTGTGTGAGTGAAGGTGGCTGTGAATGTGTGTAGATGTGTGTTAGTTCCAGGATCAGAGAACGACACCGTTCCTCTGTCATAGTCCAGATTCACTCTCACATGATCAAGCTTCTGCTGGACAGGAAAGCCAACCGGTTCAGACCATCCGTACTGATGATACCACACACTCCAGACATCAGTGTTACAGAAATCACGGCCCTTCCTCTGGATTGATGCTGTAGTTACCCCAAGATTCCAGTAGGAACTCTCTTTAAGCTCCACATCCCAGCAGTGTGTTCCTGAGTTAAAACCCTCTGAACCCAGAACACAGAGATAATCGTCAAATCTCTCTGGATTATCAGGAAGAGTTTGATTGATTCCGCTGTATCTCACACTGGTCAGATCATCAGACAGGACGAGACGTGGATGAGCCGTGTTTGGATCCAGAATCACAGGAGCTGATGAGACACAATCAGCAGATGCTTTTATTCAGTGAACCCAACACAGATTATTATGAATTATGACACTCGTTCTGTTGATCAAACACATCAGACATTTTCCTCTGATCACTGTAAGTACTGTTATTAGTTTCACATTCATTTTTATCATCAGTGTTTAACGGCATCAACTAAGTTCATTAAATGTGTGATTCAGGCATTTGTGTCCCATCAAGAGAAACTGATACTATGGGAAAGTTAAAATAACAATAAATCAATGAGATCTGTTGATATTTATGATGTAGATGAAAAACTGTAAGTGTGTGTCTGATGTTCAGCAGCTTCTGATCAACCTTATAGTCTGTGTATTGGTCTAAATTTGTTTATTCTTAGTGTCTATTTTGTTTGATTTATGTTGGCTTGAGAAATTATTATTAATCTGAGATTACGTTTTCTAATTGTAACTCCTTCTAACCACCAAACTTCGGTCAGACCTTCAGACTGTTCCGACTCGAGTTGCTATCAGTTTATCTCTCCCCCATCCATCATGTCCAGCTCAGATCTTCAGACTCACTGTTTTGGACGATGTCCTGCATCTTCTTCCAGACTCTGAACGGCAGGTTGCCCAAGTATCGTGGCACATGAATCAAAGCTCCAGAAGCCATCTGTGGATCCGGCCGTGAGCTCTGGACTCTGGAAGAACATTCAGGAGTCAGAACTGCAGTGGCTTTGGATCAGAACCAGAGAGACCAGAGACAGGAGCAGATCACTCACCTTTCCATTGAGACTGGAAACTCCTGCAGAACAAACACACCATTATCATCAAGAACTCAATCAATCAACCAATGATCAAGCAATGATCTGAGATCAGACCTTCAGAAAGCAGACGTCACTGGCTTTCATCATCTCCTCCATGTCTTTGAGTGTGTGTGAAAGAGCTGAGATGTGTGTGTTCATCTCCTCCAGCTTCTCCTTCATCCTCTGCTTCTTCTGCTCCTCTTCCTCCCTCAGTGCAGTGACTGTAGCTTCTTCTTCATCTCTGAGAAACTGATGAAGCTTCTCAAACTGCTGTTTAATCTGACGCTCTGTGTGCTCAGCTTGAGCCTGAAATCACATCACATTCACTTCAATCATCTCAATCGACACACATCAACACTTCACATCATTCATATCAGAGATAAACTCGGATACTATAACGGATCCAGAAGCAGATTGCTGCTAGTCATTTACAGAAATAATAAACTGGAATTCATTATGTAACCCCCTAGAGTTTAACAATGTTCTACATTTTTGTTAATTATATGCAGTACCGTAGTTTCCCTGTAGGGGCCGCTATATGAACGGGTGGACTGAGAAGAAAATATTGAGAGAAGAAGACGATATATAGCTGATACGCACGAGGTGATCAAGCGCTGCTTTTGAAGTACTAAAATGCGTGATTTTCTGACAAAAAGAGTTTAAACTTTTCATAAGATTTATGAAGTATGTTCATGGATTCAAAAAGGAATTCCCTTTGATTTTATTGAGAAACTTCTGCGAACTCTGATTGTTTTTTTTTGTTGCCTGATTCCATTCTGTGAAAAGATCAACTGTGAGCTATGGCGAGCCAGACCATGATTCGGTGAAGGGCCTACTGCGTTCTACTGACGTTCAACCCGGACCAGTTTCCATCTGTTTGCATCGTGGGATTCATTTCAATTACAGCTAAGCTGTTGATATACACACACTACCCTATGGAATGCCAAAGCTGACTTAATTACAAATAAATAAATACATAAATAAATATACGAATAAATGTAAAAAAGCAAAAATACATAAATAAATACATAAATAAATATACAAAGAAATGTAAAAAAGTACAAATAAATGAGTATTTATACTTTTATTTCCTTATTTATGTATAATTGTATTTTTTCACACATTTATTTATTTTTTTATTTATACATTTATTCATTTATTTATTTCCACTTTTATTTATTTCCACATTCATTTATGTATTTATGTTTTTATGTCTACTGTAGTGACTTTGACATACATAATTCACCTTTGTTCTTGGCATTGTTCCTCACTGTTGTTCAGGGATCGTGGTCCCTTTAAATGTTCTGTATGCGTGATGACGTGAGACGCTAGTCAGCGCCATTTTGGAGTTGAGTGTTTTTGTTTTCAATAATAAACGACACACGCATTCGTGTGCTCAATGTGAGAAGTTGTCTCTTGCGATTTACTACAATTTCCACACTGGTGACCCCGACATTAGTCTGCTGGACGTATCCAGTGACCCAACACGACCATGGCCACGAACGCTGTCACCCTCAAACTCCCCGAATTCTGGGAATCGTCGGCATCGGCTTGGTTTGCCCAGACTGAAGCGCAGTTTGCGTTACGAGAGATCACCGCGGATACAACAAAGTATTACTACGTTGTGTCGGCTCTCGGTAATGCAACAGCATCGAGAGTGGTGAGCCTTCTTACAAACCCTCCGGAAACTGAGAAGTATGCAGCACTCAAAGCCCACCTGTTAAAAACGTTCGGACTGACGGACGCTGAGAGAGCCGGTAGGCTTTTCTCCCTTCAAGGATTGGGTGACAGCAAACCGTCCGAGCTCATGGATCATATGCTGGATCTTTTGGGTGAGCACAGACCCGATTTTCTTTTTATACAGCTTTTCCTGCGTCAGCTGCCTTCACAAGTGAGAGCTGCATTAGCCAACACCACAATCACTGACTGTCGGAGACTGGCCGAGGAGGCTGATAAGTTTTTCCTGGCGAGTCAGGGACATTGCGCGGCCGCGCTTTTTCCCGCGCACATCGCTTCGGCGACACGGGACGACTCCACCTTTATCGCGGCTACCACTTCTCGGTGGCAGCAGTCTTCTGGCCCCCAACAACCTTCAGGCTTGTGTTTTTACCATGCGAAGTTTGGAACTAAGGCTAACTAATGTCGCCTACCATGCAGTTTCGGCGGGTCGGGAAACGAAGGGGCCGGCGCTCAGTAGTGGCCATGAGTGTCGGCCGCGTAGGCAGGCTGCTTTTCATCCATGACAGCATCTCCGGACGGCGTTTTCAGTGCGACACAGGAGCACAGAGGAGCGTCCTGCCTGCATCCCATTTGGACATGGTGACTGACAGCCACAGCCCCCCTATGGAAGCTGCCAATGGAAGCCCCATCCGCACTTATGGACAAAGGTACGTCGAATTGTGTTTCGGAGGACAGCGTTTCGGCTGGAACTTTGTTACAGCAAAGGTGGCCGTTCCCCTCCTCGGTGCTGATTTTTTGTGTGCACATGGACTGTTGGTAGATGTAAAGAACCGCCGCCTGATTGACGCCGTCACGTTTTGCTCTTATACATGCACGCTCAGCGGGCCCGACTCCATGCGACTGTCTAGCATGCTTTCAGTTTCTGATGATTTCCACCGTCTGCTTGCCAGGTTCCCAGCTCTCACTCAGCCCACTTTCTCTGCATCTGCCGTGAAGCATGGTGTGGAGCATCATCTCGCCACTACTGGTCCGCCCGTGTATGCCCGTGCTCGGCGCCTCGACCCGACCAAACTTGCCGTTGCAAAGGCTGAGTTTGCGAACATGGAGCGCCTGGGAATAGACCGCAGATCCGACAGCCCATGGGCATCGCCTCTTCATATCGTCCCCAAACCTGGTGGCGGCTGGCGTCCGTGTGGCGACTACCGGCGGCTTAATGAGGCAACGGCACCTGACCGATACCCAGTCCCGAACATACAGGATTTTTCAGCACACCTGTCTGGCAAAGTGATTTTTTCGAAGGTGGACCTTGTTAGAGGTTATCATCAGGTTCCGGTACATCCACTGGACATTCCCAAAACGGCAGTGATCACACCGTTTGGTTTGTTTGAGTTCCTGCGCATGCCATTCGGCCTTAAAAACGCCGCCCAATCTTTTCAACGACTCATGGACTCTGTGTTGCGGGACCTGCCTTTCCTTTTTGTGTATTTGGATGACATCCTAGTAGCGAGCACGTCCAAGTCTCAGCACCTCGCGCACCTCCAAACCCTTTTTGAGCGGCTTAGCCAGCATGGACTGATTGTCAACCCCGCCAAATGCCAGTTCGGCTTGACCACCATCGACTTCCTAGGACACAGAGTCACTAAGGACGGGGCAGTCCCCCTCCCGTCAAAGGTGGAGGCGGTCGCACAGTTCCCGCGCCCTCTCACTGTCAAATCCCTGCAGGAGTTCCTCGGCATGGTAAATTTTTACCACCGTTTCATCCCTCGAGCCGCTCAGCTCATGCAGCCTTTGCATGAGGCCTTGAAGGGTAAACCCAAGCACGCTGTATCCTGGAATGAGAGTAGAGACAGGGCTTTTGCTGCCACAGCTAACGCCGCCATGTTGGCACATCCTTCTCCAACAGCCCCCATCTCCATCTCCTCGGATGCCTCGGACTATGCTGTTGGTGCTGTATATATGCAGTGGGTAGACGGGGCCTGGCAGCCGCTGGCTTTCTTTAGCCGTCAGCTGCGCCCCTGTGAGCGGAAGTACAGCACATTCGACCGGGAGTTGCTGGGTCTCTACCTCGCTATCCGACACTTTCGTTCCCTGCTGGAGGGCCGACATTTCACCGCTTTTGTGGACCACAAGCCGTTGACTTTTGCCATGGCCAAGGTGGCTGAACCGTGGTCCGCCCGCCAGCAACGTCATCTGTCCTACATTTCTGAGTTCACCACGGACTTGCAGCACGTCGCCGGTAAGACCAACCGAGTGGCGGACTGCCTATCACGGGCTGTGGCTGGGGCAGTCCACCTGGGTTTGGATTACGACCATGGCATGGCAGCGACTCAGGCCACAGACCCAGATGTGCAACTCCTGAGGACCTCGGCTACAGGGTTGCAGCTCGAGGACGTGGTTTTTGGCGATGCCGGCACCAAGCTCCTGTGTGACATCTCCACAGGTAGTCCTCGGCCGGTCGTTCCCTCGGGATGGAGGCGACAAGTTTTTGATGCCGTCCATGGTCTCTCCCACCCGGGTACGAAAGCGTCACAGAGACTGGTGGCAGGGAAGTTTGTTTGGCACGGCCTCAAGAAGCATGTTAGGGATTGGTCTAACACCTGTGTTGAATGCCAACGGGCCAAAGTCCATCGCCACACTAAAGCCCCGTTAGGGTCTTTCTCGGTTCCGGAAAGACGTTTTGACCATGTAAACGTGGACCTGGTTGGTCCTCTGCCCTCCTCTCACGGTTTCACATATTTGTTCACCATGGTTGACAGGACCACCCGCTGGCCCGAGGCTGTGCCTTTGACGTCAGTGACGTCTTCCGAAATGACACGGGCATTTATTGGCACCTGGGTTGCACGTTTCGGCACTCCTTCGGACATTTCCTCTGACCGAGGCGCACAGTTTACTTCTGAGCTGTGGGCCGCTGTCGCACAGAGCCTCGGAGTGAAACTCCACCGTACGACCGCATATCACCCGCAAGCTAACGGACTCTGTGAACGTTTTCATAGGTCAATGAAGGCTGCCCTGCGCGCTGGCCTCAAAGACAGCAACTGGGTCGACAAGCTCCCGTGGGTGATGCTGGGCATCAGGACCGCGCCAAAGGAGGACCTTCAGTCCTCATCCGCGGAGTTGGTTTATGGACAGCCACTGCGGGTACCAGGGGATTTTGTCCCTAACACCACGGTTCCCTGGTCTGCTACTTTTCAGCGGTCCACTCTACTGGACAATGCGAGGCTTTTCGCACCTGTCCCAACTTCCCATCACGGCCTTCCTCAGTCACACATACCCGCTGGACTTCAGACGGCTGAGTACGTTTTCATTCGCCACGATGCCCACAGGGGACCTCTACGTCCGCCCTACGAGGGCCCATTTCAGGTTCTGGAGAAGGGGGACAAACATTTTGTGGTGGACAGGGGCGGGAAACCGGAGCGACTCTCCATTGACCGCCTCAAACCGGCTCACTTGAACGTGGCCAGGCCCATAGACCTGGCCCAGGTCCCACGGCGCGGACGGCCTCCTGCTCTGCCCCCACCCCTTGCTCCCCTCCCTCCCAAGCCTCCCACACTCCATGTCCCACACCCGTGCCAGGGCGGGTTGCCGGCTGCAGTGCGGTCTCCTCCTCCTTCCGTGCAGCGCAGCCGTTGTGGCAGGTTGATACGCCCACCTCCCCGTTGACTGTTTGGTTCTCCTGATATGGTGAATTCTGGGGGGACATGTGTAGTGACTTTGACATAAATAATTCACCTTTGTTCTTGGCATTGTTCCTCACTGTTGTTCAGGGATCGTGGTCCCTTTAAATGTTCTGTATGCGTGATGACGTGAGACGCTAGTCAGCGCCATTTTGGAGTTGAGTGTTTTTGTTTTCAATAATAAACGACACACGCATTCGTGTGCTCAATGTGAGAAGTTGTCTCTTGCGATTTACTACAATTTCCACACTACATTTATTTATTTTCACATTTATTTAAACATTTATTTATTTCCACATTTATTTATTTCCACATTTATTTATTTCGACATTTCTTTGTCCGTATGCTAATGAGGGGGGCGTGTTTTACCTCAGACATCAGCAATCGAGCTCAGAGTGGCAGTGCTGAAGTTTTGAGGCCACAGTGACACCTTGTGGTGTGTGACCAAACGAAACGCAAGAGGTGTGCGGACACATTTTAAGTCATGTATATCACCCTAACTGTATGTAGGGTAGGCTATATAGGCTTAACACACATAGCACACATGAACAGAAACTGCACTTCAACGGGTCTGATAGCAGACACTTGGACATGGAAGCGCATGAAAGTATCCACTATTAATAACAATGTAAACGCGGTGGATAGGGCTGATAAGAGCTTGCGTTTACTGTCGATGATGAGACTCGCACACCAGCGCAGAACGCGGAGAGAAACCAGCGCACATTTCACTGACTCCTACGCAAGCATATTGATCAATGAGTTTGAAACGCAACTCAAGTTTACATTCGCGTTTCATAATTTCGTATGCATAACAGGTGACAATTCAAATGCTTAAAACACAACCCATATTTCATAGATGCTGCTCTTAGATACTGATTAATCACAAGTCATCAATTTGGAATTATTCAAACAAAAGGGGTTCATGTAAACGGAGCTATGAGCCACGCATCTCAGCCCATGCAGTGGAGGACAGAAGCATCATCATGCCCATCAAACAGCACCTGTCGTGCCCATGGGCGTGCTGATATTCCCCCTATAAATTGATGTTATATCTACCCAAACCTTATTAAATAGGTAGGCTATACATCATCATATGTCAAGTTCTTAATATTAATCGATAAACTACTCAGTTAATTATAATAAGGCACTATGGCTGTTATCAGTAAAATAAAATTAACAAAAGTCATTAAAAGTCAAAATCTTAATACAGAGGAGAATGCTTTTACACTGCAAATACAATTGCATAAAAGTCGTTATGAGATTAATGTTAAAAATAAATGAATATAGAAATATGAAATGATGGAATCAATTAAATTGTATGTTTAAATATGAAACTAAAACAGCCAGTAGCCAGTAGTATTATAATAAAATTATCTCATACATGGGCTTTTTTTTTACAGCATTTATTTCATTTCAGCTCAGACACACATCGCCCCGCCATAATTTTGTTCCTTGAGCTGTACAGTTTAACAGTAACAGGTGGTGTTTTCCCCCGAACTGAATGAATCAGTATTGAATGAATCGGTCTGAATTAATGATATGACGCAGTTTCTGTTCATGTGTGCTATGTGTGTTAACCCTATATAGCCAACCCTACATACAGTTAGGGTGATATACATGACTTAAAATTAGGGCTGTCAAATGATTAATCGTGATTAATCACATCCAAAATAAAAGTTTTTTTTACATAATATATGTGGGTGCACTGTGTATAATTATTGTATATATATAAATACACACACATGCATGTATATTTAAGAAAAAAATATTATTTATATATAAAATATTTATATTTATATATAATATAAATTATATATAAATCTATATACAGTATATACATGAAAATATTTCTTAAATATATACAAGCATGTGTGTGTATTTATATATATAAAATAATTATACACAGTGCACCCACATATATTATGTAAAAAAAACTTTTATTTTGGATGTGATTAATCACGATTAATCATTTGACAGCCCTACTTAAAATGTGATATTGTCCGCACACCTCTTGCGTTTCGTTTGGTCACACACCACAAGGTGTCACTGTGGCCTCAAAACTTCAGCACTGCCACTCTGAGCTCGATTGCTGATGTCTGAGGTAAAACACGCCCCCCTCATTAGCATACGGACAAAGAAATGTGGAAAAAAATAAATGTGGAAATAAATAAATGTATAAATAAATAAATGTGAAAATAAATAAATGTAGACATAAAAACATAAATACATAAATGAATGTGGAAATAAATAAAAGTGGAAATAAATAAATGAATAAATGTATAAATAAAAAAATTAATAAATGTGTGAAAAAATACAATTATACATAAATAAGGAAATAAAAGTATAAATACTCATTTATTTGTACTTTTTTACATTTCTTTGTATATTTATTTATGTATTTATGTATTTTTGCTTTTTTACATTTATTCGTATATTTATTTATGTATTTATTTATTTTTAATTAAGTCAGCTTTGGTATTCCATACTAACCAGGAGGACTTTTGGACATTTTATTTTTCTTTATTTTAATTTTTTTCCTCTTGTATTCTTGGATCTTTTGTGTACAACCTGGGTTAAAGATTGCTTTTCTCCATTTCAGATAGTGTTGTGACGAGACCTCAATATATTTTGAAATTGAAGCATTCGTTCATTAATTTGTTTCATGTACAATAAATGTGCTGGCTGTTAGCTGACTTGCACTATTTGGCCTAAACTTTATTTCTATCCTCCTAGAGTCGAACCTAGTAATATATATATTCAGAGTAATAGAACACTTATGGTGTTCTATTGACAACTTTAACAGTGTTACAATTATATGAAATCATAACTGTATACAGTGATCCAACAGCTGTAATGAAATTGGCTCTCGTTTCTGGTTCCTCACCTTGATGTGTTGAACTGTTTTCTCAAACTCTGCTTTCATTTCTTCATTATGTTGAAGTTTCTCTTGTAAGAACTTCAGTGCTGTATTGAGTTCCTCCTAGAATTGAACAAAAATACATAAAACACCAGATTACAGTGAAGAGCAGAAGATAAGACAATACAGTGATTTGGTCATATAGGGCAGTGAAAAAATATTTGTCCCCATCGTGATTTCTTTTGTTTTTGTGTACATCTCATACTAAAATGATTCTGAAATTAAAGTAACACCAGGTAACTTTTCAGCCTTCATAATATATTTCCAAGTCTCTTGTGATGGTACATCGACTTACAATAGGTTGAATGACACGTCTGCCATAGCCTGACGGGGTCTGTAGCGTTTTTAATCGTACTTTTAAACTTCGGGTTTCGGGTAGTAACCGGCGAACAAAGAGAACTACAAAATTCGACTGCTTTACGGCTTATACGTCACTTCCACCACCACCCCCACTTCCTTAAAATCGGACTTGCGAGCCAAATGTTACAGTCAAGGCCGAAGCAGCACAGAAAAACAAGAAAGCAAAGGTTTTATCGGAGCAAAGCAAAAAGAGAAAAAGAGAAAGTGATCGCGTTAAAGGCAGAACGAGGATCAACATTGCAGAGCTGCCAACTCACGCATTGGCCGTGAGACACCCGCATTTAATTGGTTTCACACGCTCACACGCCACACCCCCGGTTTCTCACGCTAAATTGTCAACCCGGTCGGTCAAATGCCTGAAAGATGAGTTTATCTATAGATCTCTACCTGTTGAGCCACTCGTGATCGACAAGTTATACCGCAAATTAGTTCAAATCTCCCGGAATCTAGAGCGAGCGCGCACGCGAGACAGAGACTGTGCTCCAACGCGCGCGGACGGCAGAGAGAGAAAGCGAGCGAGAGACCTTGCGTGTGCAGGGAGCATCGAACCCCCCATCGAAAAAAGAATGCCTCTCTCTAACCTCTCTAATTCGCTAGAGTAGTAGCGAATTATCAATCTGGTAGCTAGTAAACGATATTCTAGTTTTTGATGGTTAGCTATCGCTAGTATTCTCGTTCTGATTTGAACTTTGCAATCGATGAAATGCCAATAGCAAATGTTTGACCTAAAAAGTGTAGTCTACTCAACATGTACAAAGAAAGGAGGAAGATTATTAATAAAATCATATTTTAGGATACCTAACATGTCTGTGATATTTGTTTATTTGTCTTGCCTCAAGCTATAATGCAAATCGATTTGTAAAATTTGCAGATTCATTTATGGTAGCTTGATATTATAATATTGACGATATATGGTTATTATCAACCACTCAAACATTGCATTGAAGTATCATATAGATTCAGTAAAACGGTAACCAATAGACTAGGCTACTATAATGACGCTGGCTTGTAAACGTGATCATCGCGATCATTTGTCGTTAGAAAAAAAATAAAACCCATGAAATTATATTCATATGACATGCTGAAATATATGCCACTGTACCTGGGATGAAGACATTTCACACGTGACGCAAGCAGAACACCTGCATGTGACCTCCTCCTACAGTGTTCAGGGCTATCATGGTTGTCAACAAATGCACGTAGGATGACAGTTTACGACAGTAGTAGAGGACAATACTGTTTCCCAACTGTAGGGGGAGCCCGAGAGCAAAAAACGACCTGTTGTTACTTTAAAACCTACTCTAAAACAAAGGCATCCTGAGTAAACACAAAGTACAGTTGGTAAATGACAATGTTATTTATTGAAACTGCATTTATAATTATATAGTGGTTCAGCTGGACTAAACAACCACCCAGGTAGCCAAAACGGTTCTGCCCGATAATGGCCCAGATCCGGCAGCTCGTAAGTAATAACTCGGCCCGGTTGCGGTTGCCAGACTCTGATGGATGCTGGATTAATGACACCCATGAATCGGCCCAAATACACTGGCCCGAGTCCGGCTGCCAAAACCGGCATTGGGCCACAATCACGCCGACAAGAATTGAAACACTTAATCGGTACTGGCCCGAGACTGGGTACTGAAACTGAGACGACACTGGGCCACAATCACGCCAACACTTAGCCGGTACTAGTCTTGTTTGCTAAATTTAAAAATATATTTGCACTTACTCTTATACAGAATTAAAAAAAAAAAATGTACGTTCAATAAAACTTCTAAAATATGTGTATTAAAGACTCCTTCCAGTTTTTATGTAAAACAGAGCTTTGAATAATTTTGTTTTTCCACATCTATTTATGCATGTTGTTAGGTCCCAATGAGTGTTTAGTTTTTGGTTTCAGGTGTTAAGTGGGGGCGGACACTCAGCCGTACCTGGCCAGTCCTCCAGTCCCGTTCAATCATATCAACACTTAAATAGGACTTTTTCAACAGCATGAAGTTGCTTAAAACGTCTTAAACCGTAACACACTATAACAAAGGTAGTGTGGAAACTCCAGAAATAATGAGGAAGAAGGTCATTCAAACTACATCCATCTGTGAAGGCTCTTGCCTTTGTTTTATGTTGTATTTAGTTTGAAGATCTAAAACTATTTAGTATGAGACAAAAAACAAAACAAAAAAAACTGAAGAAATGGGGAAAATACCTTTTCACAGCACAGTAAATGTCATGTGAAGTTGAGTGAAATGGCAGAGAAAAATATATTGAATGCATGAATGTGATGACATCTGTTTATTTATTGTTGACTATTTATGACTATTTATTGTTATACGAAACGACATTTGTCTTACCTTATATGATGAAACCACTTCACTGATGGGTCTGAATTTGTGATTGTCATGTTGTTGTGAAGTAATACACACTAAACACACAGGCTGTTTGTCCTCCAGGCAGAAGAGTTTGAGTTTCTCACTGTGTAAACTGCAGATCTCCTCAGATCCTGATGAACGAGTCTCATTTCTCTCCTTCAGGAACGACTCACACAAGTTTTTTAGCACACGGTTAAATGGAGGTTCATCTCTTGAGGATCTTCTCCTGCAGACAGGACACTCCTGAGTTTTCTGGATTCTCCAGAACTTTTGAAGACACTCCTTACAGAAACTGTGACTACATGATAAAAGAACAGGAGCCTTGAAGATTTCACAGCACACAGGACAAGAAAGGTCTTCAGCAGACACATTTAGTGAAGCCATTTTCACTGTTTAGGCTCCAGCATTATACTTTACTTTCACTTCTACAAAATATATTGAAACAATCAGTAACCAGTATTAATGGAAGTCAGTAGTGAAGGCGTGCATGAAAGAGGGGTGTACGCTTCAGGTCTAAAACGCATGCAACCAAATAAATATTACAAACGAAAGCAACAGAATATCAGCCACTCAGTCAGGCGCAGTTATCGTAGCTCTCGCGCCGCAATCATGAGCGCTGTAGTTGTTATAGCCCCGCAAATGAGCCTCAGCTGGAAAAACCTCACGTATTCAACATGAACTTGCAAAAAATATAAGGCTGTAAAACCTTGGATCAAACACAAAAGAAAAATGAAAATACATAAATATTAATAATTAAAGACCTCAGATCCCTTATATGTGTTTTTTTATTTCTCTTTATTAGGGGTCAAGCACCAAAGGTGCGTAGGCACCTCTTGAAATCGTTGGCGTTCTTCTTAATATTCTTCTTCTCCACGGCCCAGGTCCCCGGCCCAGGTCCCCCCGGCTCCACGGCCCGGCTCCACTGCCCAGCTCCACGCCCAGCTCCCCCCGGCTCCACGGCCCAGCTCCACGGCCCAGGTCCACGGCCCAAGTCCCCCCAGCTCCACGGCCCACGGCCCAGGTCCACGGCCCAAGTCCCCCCAGCTCCACGGCCCACGGCCCAGGTCCCCCCAGCTCCACGGCCCAGCTCCCCCCGGCTCCACGGCCCAGGTCCTCCCGGCTCCACGGCCCAGCTCCCCCCGGCTCCACGGCCCAGGTCCCCCCAGCTCCCCCCGGCTCCACGGCCCAGGTCCCCCCAGCTCCCCCCGGCTCCACGGCCCAGGTCCCCCCAGCTCCACGGCCCAGCTCCCCCCGGCTCCACGGCCCAGGTCCCCCCAGCTCCCCCCGGCTCCACGGCCCAGGTCCCCCCAGCTCCCCCCGGCTCCACGGCCCAGGTCCCCCCAGCTCCCCCCGGCTCCACGGCCCAGGTCCCCCCAGCTCCACGGCCCAGGTCCCCCCAGCTCCACGGCCCAGCTCCCCCGGCTCCACGGCCCAGGTCCTCCCGGCTCCACGGTCCCCCCAGCTCCCCCCGGCTCCACGGCCCAGGTCCCCCCAGCTCCCCCCGGCTCCACGGCCCAGGTCCCCCCAGCTCCACGGCCCAGCTCCCCCCGGCTTCACGGCCCAGGTCCTCCCGGCTCCACGGCCCAGCTCCCCCCGGCTCCACGGCCCAGGTCCCCCCGGCTCCACGGCCCAGGTCCCCCCGGCTCCACGGCCCAGGTCCCCCCAGCTCCACGGCCCAGCTCCCCCCAGCTCCACGGCCCAGGTTCCCCCGGCTCCTCGGCCCAGCTCCCCCCAGCTCCACGGCCCAGGTTCCCCCGGCTCCACGGCCCAGCTCGGCCCAGCTCCCCCCGGCTCCACGGCCCAGGTTCCCCCGGCTCCACGGCCCAGGTCCCCCCGGCTCCACGGCCCAGGTCCCCCCGGCTCCACGGCCCAGCTCCCCCCGGCTCCACGGCCCAGCTCCCCCCGGCTCCACGGCCCAGGTCCCCCCAGCTCCACGGCCCAGCTCCCCCCGGCTCCACGGCCCAGGTCCCCCAAGCTCCCCCCGGCTCCACGGCCCAGGTCCCCCCAGCTCCACGGCCCAGGTCCCCCCAGCTCCACGGCCCAGCTCCCCCCGGCTCCACGGCCCAGGTCCTCCCGGCTCCACGGCCCAGCTCCCCCCGGCTCCACGGCCCAGTTCCCCCCAGCTCCCCCCGGCTCCACGGCCCAAGTCCCCCCAGCTCCACGGCCCACGGCCCAGGTCCCCCCAGCTCCACGGCCCAGCTCCCCCCGGCTCCACGGCCCAGGTCCTCCCGGCTCCACGGCCCAGGTCCCCCCAGCTCCCCCCGGCTCCACGGCCCAGGTCCCCCCAGCTCCCCCCGGCTCCACGGCCCAGGTCCCCCCAGCTCCACGGCCCAGGTCCCCCCAGCTCCACGGCCCAGCTCCCCCCGGCTCCACGGCCCAGGTCCTCCCGGCTCCACGGCCCAGCTCCTCCCGGCTCCACGGCCCAGGTCCCCCCAGCTCCCCCCGGCTCCACGGCCCAGGTCCCCCCAGCTCCCCCCGGCTCCACGGCCCAGGTCCCCCCAGCTCCACGGCCCAGCTCCCCCCGGCTTCACGGCCCAGGTCCTCCCGGCTCCACGGCCCAGCTCCCCCCGGCTCCACGGCCCAGGTCCCCCCGGCTCCACGGCCCAGGTCCCCCCGGCTCCACGGCCCAGGTCCCCCCAGCTCCACGGCCCAGCTCCCCCCGGCTCCACGGCCCAGCTCGGCCCAGCTCCCCCCAGCTCCACGGCCCAGGTTCCCCCGGCTCCACGGCCCAGCTCGGCCCAGCTCCCCCCGGCTCCACGGCCCAGGTTCCCCCGGCTCCACGGCCCAGGTCCCCCCGGCTCCACGGCCCAGCTCCCCCCGGCTCCACGGCCCAGCTCCCCCCGGCTCCACGGCCCAGGTCCCCCCAGCACGGCCCAGCTCCCCCCGGCTCCACGGCCCCCCCGGCTCCACGGCCCAGCTCCACGGCCCAGGTTCCCCCGGCTCCACGGCCCAGCTCCACGGCCCAGGTTCCCCCATTTCCACGGCCCAGCTCCCCCCGGCTCCACGGCCCAGGTCCCCCCGGCTCCACGGCCCAGGTCCCCCCAGCACGGCCCAGCTCCCCCCGGCTCCACGGCCCAGCTCCCCCCGGCTCCACGGCCCAGGTCCCCCCAGCACGGCCCAGCTCCCCCCGGCTCCACGGCCCAGGTCCCCCCGGCTAGGTCCCCCCGGCTCCACGGCCCAGGTCCCCCCGGCTCCACGGCCCAGCTCCCCCAGCACGGCCCAGCTCCCCCCAGCACGGCCCAGCTCCCCCCGGCTCCACGGCTCAGCTCCCCCCGGCTCCACGGCCCAGGTCCCCACTGCCCAGCTCCACAGCCCGGGTCCCTCCGGCTCCACGGCAATTTATTTGACAAATTGGTTTAGGCTATTGAGTATTTGGTTCAGGGAATGGGGTTTAGTGTTTTAACAAGTCAGAAAAACTGTATTTTGCCGCTGTAGTGGACACGTCAATCTCACAATGCATCGCGTAAACGTGAAGCTCAACTTCCATAGGAATTAACTGAAAATGCTTGCTCTGCTCCGCACCAGTGGACACACACCCTTACGCCGCATCAAAACACACCTTTCATTGAAATGGACAGGCAAAAGCGTCAGTGTGTAGCCGAGATCAGAAACGAGGGCCTCGCTGGTGGGTGAGTTCAGCTCTGGCGATTTCCAGTGCCTTCAGCTAGATGACTGCTCACTTTTTTTGGGCTTTTTTGGCTCACTTTTAGGACTTGCCATCTTCTAACATTACACTCTGACACACCGTTTTTCTTGGCTGCTTAATGAGAGAGTAGTTTTGATGACCCCGCTGCGTTTATCAGTCCGGGGGGAAACACTCGTGTTACTTGTATTCGGTGCTCCCCATTGTTCCAGCTGTATTATTGACATGTAAAAGTTTAGACCCTGAATATAAGACGACCCCATTTTTTCAGATGTATTTCCAAGAAAAAAAAACACTATCTTACATTCAAACAATATGGTAAATTCTAAAAATTAATAAATGTAAATAAACAAAAATTTGCATTGCATATACAATGAATGCTGCAGCCCCCCAACACCTCTACTTCCCGCGCCCCTGATTATTATTTGTAAGTTTATTTGACTGTGACCCAATAAGATGTAATGTCTGCATGTCTGATTGATGTGTCTGTAGATGATGTGCTTTTAGTGAGGGCGTGGCTGATGAAAACACAAGCGGATTTACTGGCAGAAATAATGCATTATGACATCATCACATTATCGGTAATAAACATGGTAACACACCAGTACTGGATACAGTGTGAAATAATGACAAGCAGCCCATGATGAAGGTTTTTTTCATTAATTTGAGTAGCTAACGTTTAACCGTCATTACATAATGCAATAATCGTCCTCTATGGGTCACATCTACTTTTCAGAATGTTGTTTTTTTAAACCTCACGAAAGACAGCGAAACAGATACAGACCAGGCGTTTATTTAAATAATTACAGAATATTAATTGCTAAATATTATGCATTTTATTTTTAATAAATATGTGTTTTACACAAGTTATTGCCTTCTTAATATTCTAATTCCAAGCAGCTACTGAAAAATAATAAACTGGATTAACGGCTGGGTAGTACAGTTGGGTAAACTGAAATCTTACCTGATCTGTTCTCCGTGTCTCACCAATGCCTTGATGTTTTGGAAACTGAAAGTGTAAATTTGACTGACGTTGATGACATGCGCGCTGTAACATATTCTACACACACCAGCTGAGATTCTGCAGTGTCTTCAGTCTTTAATAAAACATTCACTGATATCATATTCTCCCTCTCCCTTTCTCTCTCTCTATGTGTGTGTGTGTGTGTGTGTGTGTGTGTGTGTGTGTGTGTGTGTGTGTGTGTGTGATGACTGAGATGGACACTCTTAAAGTCTCTGTAGGATCTCGATAATCATCAGCATTACATGAGTGTCATCACTATCATCACAAACACAAAACACAAGAAAAAACACTGGATTTCTATGACTTTATCTCAGCACCTTCAGTTATTCAAACATGTTCATTTCCCTCCACGACATTTTAAATCTCATTTTTTTAATTAATTTGACTTATTTTACACATTCAAAATAATCCAATATTATAAAAATAGATGTAAAATAGCAAATGGACAGAATGACTTTAGGGGGGGATTTAAAAAAAAAAACATTCATCTTTCTGCCTGTCTATTTTAACATGCTATACATAAACTATTTTTATCTTATGATTTTGATGTTTCCAATAATTCTGCTATATTTATCGCTTTCATATCTTACGCTTCAATGCTCGCTTTCTTGTTTGTTGGAGAACCTTGTACACAGAAGTCTTCACATAAAATGTCACTTATTTTGACAGGAAAAACTATATTTATAATCAGATGACAATAGCAGGATCAGGAGGGCAAGCAATAGTTTCTTAAAGGGATATAATCACATACAAATTATAAATCATTTACTCACCATCATGTAAATACATTCCAGCTGTTCTTTTTCATCTTAATTCTCTGCCTTTTTTCATGCAAAGTATCATATAACTTCAGAATAGATACAAATTTTACTTTTAATAAAGGGTGTAAAAATGCATCATTATAATAAAACGAAAATGTGATGCATTGATAATAATGACTAATAATACTAATACTATAATAAGGTTTGCTTTTGAACCTTTGTGAAAAGGTTCTGATTGGATCTCTCTCTTAAAGGTGCATTAATAACTATTAAAAGTGACGTGACATAAGGCCAAGCATGGTGTCCCATAATCTTGATTTGTGCTCTAAAATGACAAATGGGACACCATACAGTCCACTTAACGCACGTCGCATAAAAATCAAAACCATTTCTGAAATTGAATCGTCGCGTGTCGCGGCTGGTTAGGACAAACACTCTGATTAACATGGAAAAGATACCTTTTATCGGGCGTCGCGTGTATTTAGGGCACGGTAATTTCCCTATTAATCTCTGGCTCCACCCACCCGATCTCAAGCCAATTAGGACTCTATCAGGCTTAATTAGCGGCACCTGTGCCCCAGCATCTTCCTTCTGTTGCACGTGGATGTAGGGGAGACACTTTTTGCATTTGGCTCTGTTACTCAGGCTATGTTTACACAGAAACGATCTGAAGAGAAAGCGCATAAGTGGCGTTGCGTTATCACTTTTTATTCTACGGTTTAGACGAGTGTTATGGGTGGGAAATCCGCGTGCATATGGTGACGATGTAGTGTGCACTCCAGGCGGCTAGGTGGCGATGTGACGCACTGCCACACAACAACACCAGGTCCGTGCGCCTGCGTACAACCGTCACTGTCTCGCAGACTTCTGCGTTTTTACCCTTTAGACGGGAACGCGGCGGTGGAGCGTTTTTAAGATTTCCACTCTGGAGGGTGGATTCACTTTTTTGCATTTTTATGCCCCAAAAACGGGGTTGCCGTGTAAACGAAAGGCACATTCGATAAAATATTTTTACGTTTTCACCCGCGAGCGTTCTCGTGTAAACAGGGCCTCAGAGAATTACTCTAATTTTAGCAACTGTTAAAACTGTAATATCATCAATAATATAATACTGTGGTTTCAGTCCGAGTCACAGTTGTGACATGTGTACACATTACCTCCAGGGGTGCAATCCTGGTGTGCAGCTCCAGCACTGTAACCAGACTGCCCTCGACCTTGAAGAACTCTCGAGACAAATGATACAGAATTCGTCTGATTACGATTCAGTCATTACGTTCTTCATTTTTTTGCTCTTCTTTGCCCCTTTATTGTAACTTTTTTCTCTCCAATTCTTTTATGTTTGCCTTTTTTTTTGCCTCGATCTCCAATACAATCTTTTCTGGCATTTCAGTCAGTGCCGTTTTCTGCCTTTGGTGGTCATTTTTCTAAGCCCTGCTTTGGGATGTGGCCGGATAGTACGGTGGCCCAGTAGTGCACAACACAACGAAATTCAAAAAGCAAACATAAGTTCACAACACAACGGAAACAAGCCACAACACAACGGAAATGATCCCAACCACTAGGGGGCAGCGTCGGCACTAAAAAGCCGATAGATAGATATTTCCTCAGGAGTCGAATCGGCAATCGGGACCTTTCTTTTACTGTCTTTGATCGGGACACGGCAAGAGATTATCTGTGTAAGTGATGGCATATTAATCTGTGTAATTTATTTTTTTAAATTAACAAAATATTTTAACTGAATCGTTTCATGAAACGAGCAGAATAAACTACTTTCGATTTAGACAATTTAGCTCTGCTGTTGTTTCATGAACACCCTGATAGTTCGCTGAAATGTTATCAATGTTATCATTTCAACCATTGTCTTCCTAGGCTGGCATGTTTTGTCCATTCTGTGGAAACGATCTGAGAACTATTACAGCCTTTTGCAGCTTGTGTGGCTCTAATGTCCAGTTTTTGTCTGAAGAGGTTGAACGTGGTATGTATGCGTTAAGTCTGCCTTAGAACCTTAAGTTTAGGTCTAAACCTTAAGTCAAGTCAAGTCAAGTCAAATATATTTATATAGCGCTTTTCACAATACAATTTAAGTTACTGTTATTTGAGCACACTAAGTTTATTAACTAAATTCTGAGTCAGATGTTTCTACCAATTAAAGTTGTTACTTAATAATACCCTTTCTATTATATATTGTATCCTTTGTTGATGGTTAGAGTCATCAGTCCATGTTTGTGAGGATGATCTTCTTCGAAAGTACTTCAGAGATGGACACAGTTACAGTGTCATTGTGGATTTCTTGGCATCGAAGCACAACATTAAAATGAGCCTTTGTACCCTAAAAATTTTTTTTAGACTGTCCTTGTACAAACGAAAAAACTACTCGCCTTTGGACACTGTCGATCATCAAGATGACACGGGTTCAAATCCCGATCAAACATGGTCTACTGCAAATTTTATATTTATTAATGCAGAGAGATTTGTCTAGCTCTAAAACTCTGTTACACCATACAGTTTTTTGGTTATATTTATAAAATAAAATTACCATGCATTTCCATTTTACACTAGGAACAATAGTATCGAACAGAACGACGTTGCATCTGTACCAATCGTACGAGGCTACCAATCGTAATTTTAAAAGCAGTTCTGTAAAAAAAAGTAATTTTACATATATAGCCTATATACAGTATATATATATATTTTTTTTATTAGGCCTATTATTATTATTATTTTGATTCCCTACAACCTAGAGTTTTTAAAAACATGGTTTTAAGTAAAGTGTGATTTGCCAGGAGGGACGGGGATTTCCTTCTGGTCTAAACATCCCTGCTTCTGCTGAATTATTTGAATCCCCACACTCCTCCCTCCACAGTAATCAATGCTATAGGCTACTTCACCAATAGACCATATCAAATATAAAATAGAGATATGCAACAAGCACGTTTAAACAACGACAAACAATAAAATCAAAACCAGCGTTTCAGTTGTTCATTAGTTCAAGTGGCCTTAATGCATGCACGGCTTTTCAAAATTTCACAAAGCGTTTTGAGATTATTTTGAATGAAATATTGAAGTTTATAATTAAGTGTTTTGGCAGACCACGCCGAGTGGCCCTATGCATTTTTCTAAAGTCGGGTTTTATTCGAACTTTTGCTAACGACAAAAACAGTTTATCTGTCGTCTCTGTCTCCGGGAACTGCGCGTCACAAAAATGAACCGAAAGCCACTTCAGCTCAGTCACTATAAGAAATCGGCTCTGTCTAAAGCCTTTAAATGTCTAAATATTCTGGCTAATAAATGTTATCTGATTATGTAATCCATATGAAAACGAGAGGTACAGAGGATGTACTCAAACATGTAGCCTGTAAGCGCTTCCCAATGAGAAAATGACAAGGGTGAAAATCTCGCTCTAATTAAATGTAGCAGGCTAAATCGCCCTGAATTAAAATGTAAAAACAGATCAAATAATGTATTTGTTGAAATGTTGCGATATTGTTTCATTTAAGTTCATAATTATTCAATACATGTTATTTAATTTAGCAGCATTACCACGAAGCACCGTGGTTTGATATTTATTTGAATAAAAAAAAAAATAAAAAAAAACTTAATTCACAAATTGCATGCCTGGTTGAAAGGATCCAAAGATCCATGTAGACTTTAATATTGAGTTGAACATTTTGTTCATGAAAACAAATTAACATGCGTTTTTTCAGATTATATTTAGTTTTGCTTGGAAAAAGCTGGCCCAAACCAGTTTTATTTCATCAATTACTGAAATAATGAAATATTTAGTAATAAACTTTTATGACAGAAATATCACTAGGCTACATGTAACTTAAATCATTTAATTCCTTCATTATCAACACTGTCTAGAATAGCGATTTAAGTGTGAATTGCGACTTCTCTTTGTGTTAAATCAGCCTCAGACTCCGATAGCCGGTGGGGGGTTGGAGGGACAGTTCAGTGCTGTATCAAGCGCGCAGGACAATAGGCATAGGTGTTAATGTTCCTCTTTCATATGGAGAGCGAGGGAGACTAAATAAACTTGTTAAAAAGAGATTCAGCGCGAGAGAGGCAAAGAAAAACGCATGTTTTAATTTAATTATGTTGCTTTGGACAATTTTCGTTTTGTAGGCCTACTGTTTTAATTGTTTAATATAGCTGTCATTTCTTTGGCAATACAAATTTAAAATGTCGCAAGAATAAGATTAGCCTAGTGTTTCTTATTTTGCATCGCAAAAGAAATAAACTCTAAACCCGATGCAACCCTGTTTTAAATTAAAAAAACTGTCCCGACACTTTATTTAAACCTTGAAATGTTCGAACTTGGTTTCAAACTTAAGTAATTTTAGTGTTCTTTTACATTACACAATAATTTAGCAGACTAAAGACGTGCTTCTTCATTTTCAGATGCAATCGGCTGACAATCTTCCTTCATCAGTTTATGTCCTTTGTGCAGCGCTGCGGTTCCAGGAATGTAGCAAATTTATGTTGTAATAATAATTAAACAAAACTCTTGACTTTAAATAAGTAAACAGTTATAAACAGTTAGCTATTTAAGCATCAAGAAGGTTAAATATAAACGCTGTTGGCCAACATCGGTTAACAACATGTATGCTACATTGAGATTCGATCTCGAGTCGATTGAAGCTCCTCGAAGCTCGTGTTGTTGCGTTAACCACTGAGCTATCGTCTGTACGTCTGTAAATGTTTTTATTGCAATGTTTTACTTTTTCATTATTTATTCAATTTCATTTCAGTAGCCTAATTTCAGTATTGTGATTATGAATTATTTTAACTACGTTTCACTTGTTGAATTCATCTGCTACCAGCTTTCAATCGCTCTGAATCAGTGCGGTGCGGCAGCAGATTACGCATTAGAGAGAATAAACAAACACTTTTCAGAGTCTATGATTGTAGCGCCTCTTGGCGGTAAAAGGCAGAAAATACACCCCACATTTTACCGCCGCGGTGGAACGGCTGATGTGGGCATTGTCATGGCTTGCCTCAACATTTGCGTTTGAATAGCGCGCGTCCTCCATGGGCGTGTCAGATTAACGCGTAATGAAGTGTAATGAGCTGGGGAAAAAAAATCTGACAGCACTCTCTTTTCATACAGATTACATAAACTGAGAATATTTGTTTTTTATATAAATTACATCATTGAAAAGAAGAGAATTCAAGCTTCATAAAGAAAAATCTCTCGTGCCTGTATGACAAGTATTTGCAGAGTTAGAGTTAATTTTTCGGACGTGTTTCAGAATGGACTGCACTGACAGAGAGAAGGCAAAACTCGCATCATGTTTATTTTTCTTTATTTGACAAAAAGCACAAAACTTTGTTTTTATTGTGAGTATACAGAAAAATAATAGACAATTAACAGGATCGATTGATGTATAACACTTATATGTACGATCAAAATCAACAGAGTATTTTAAGTCTATTTTTCTGCTATGTGAAAAAAAAACGGCAAAACGCGCGGGCGCGTTTCTGGTCCCCAGAGGGTTAAAGGGGAAATTAAGCAGTCAGTCAAGTTTACATAATTTACAAGATGGATTACCACTATAATCAAAAATTATATAAGAAACATGACAAATGTTAACATATAAAAGAAAAAAGAAACACCGTTATATCTTTCGAGCGGCAAGGGCGCCGCCATTGTGCGGTATTATAACTGGTGACGTCACGGGGTTGGTTGGCTCTGTGCTGAGTTCAGTAAAATACAGTGAAAGATGCATGCAAGCTGGTCGATCCAGCGAACAACTAACCAGGCACGTGCACAGGTAGGGCTCAACCTGTGCAGAGCACATGCCCTTTTTGCCGAAGTGCCCTTTTTTTTTGGTGGTGGTGTTTTTTTTGTTTTTGTTTTTATATAAATAAATGCTATTGGTCACCCTTTACGTCTATCTGTCCGTTTTAAAAAATATTTAGCCAATGAAAGATCTTAAAAAGAGCTTGTGTAAATCTTGTTCGATCTTAAACTGTCAGTAAAGCTGATAACTCCGCCCCCTCTATCGTGACTGAATGAACTGAAGCTCTGCAGCGGCCGCACAGCAGACAGCAGCTGAACGAAGTTTTGCAAGGGTAAACAAAGATCTTGTTGTTTGAATAAGTACTAAACACGTTGTCTATAAAAGCGCATATTTTATTTATTTGATGTCTGACTAAGATATGTGGGACCTGAGAGAGAGTGCTATGCTAGCATTTGCCACAGTCATAGCCAATTCATAGCCTACACTTAAATAGCCTGTGCATACAGACAGTATAGCATTTCATTTTGTATAAAATGCGATTTTGACCAAATGTATTTTACAACAGGAAAAACTGAGCGCCTATATAGCTATAACAATCTAGTTGGTAAGCTGTTGATGAAAATGTAATGATGCCGCCGGCGCCGTTCCATCGGAGAATCATAATCACAGGTGCGCCCCCGCGCTGTTCGTACTGGAACTACACAAAGCGACGAGTGATCCTCGTCACCGAGGTAACATATATTTCTAAGAAATGTGTTCTTTGATTTATGATTGCTGATACACTTAATTTATTAACATTTAATCATTTAACATTTAATGTTATGGTAATAATTAAATTATGGTTAATTCAAGTCATTGTTAATATGCACGTATTCGCTATCTAATTTTTGAATCTACAGTAGGCCTATTCTATACTCTCCGGTCGTCCTCAGATGTATAAATGTAGTTAAACATGGTTTTACTACAGTAATGTTGTAGTAGTAAAAAAAAAAAAAAAACATTACAGAAGATCACTGTGAAATCTTTATATTTTATCATGCAGAATGTAATTCATGATTTAATTCATTCCAAGGCTTAATTTATTTGATCCAAAATAAGCAAAACCAGTAATATTGTGAAATATTTTTATAATTTAAAATAACTGTTTTCTATTTGAATATATTTTAAAATGTAATTTATTTCTGTGGTCAAAGGTGAATTTTCAGCATCTTTAGTTCAGTACTCTGCAGTGTCACATGATCCTTCAGAAATGCTTTTCACTGCAACTGTACTTTTCACACTATTTTATAAATTTTTTTATAATTTTTTTATTTTAAAGCATGGCTCACAGAAGGTTGCTGTTGTAATTAGGTTTAAAGAAGCCCTGAAACCCTGTATATCTATATTGTCTATATTATTATTATTATTACGGTTATTAATAGTGAATCAATCTAAAGCTTTTGAGACTATTTTTAGGGCCCAAGCCTTGAAAAGGCGAAGGCCCTATTGTTTTCCTAAGGATTATTATTTATTATTATTATTATTATTATTATTAGGGCCCAAGCCTTGAAAAGGCGAAGGCCCTATTGTTTTCCTAAGGATTATTATTAGGGCCCAAGCCTTGAAAAGGCGAAGGCCCTATTGTTTTCCTAAGGATTATTAGGGCCCAAGCCTTGAAAAGGCGAAGGCCCTATTGTTTTCCTAAGGATTATTATTTATTATTATTATTAGGGCCCAAGCCTTGAAAAGGCGAAGGCCCTATTGTTTTCCTAAGGATTATTATTAGGGCCCAAGCCTTGAAAAGGCGAAGGCCCTATTGTTTTCCTAAGGATTATTATTTATTATTATTATTATTAGGGCCCAAGCCTTGAAAAGGCGAAGGCCCTATTGTTTTCCTTAGGATTATTATTATTAGTGGTGCTTGCCAAAGGCAAAGCAACACTAGTGTTATTGTGCATACTTATTATTATTATTATTCTGGACACTTTTTGACGCGCTACTCCTCCCGCAGTTTTTGTCACAGACCCATGAATGAGGTGTCAAAACGTGCGGCCTGTTCGGGAATGGTGTGCTATGACTTTTCTAAGAGATCGGGGGTACGATGGTCGCCCCAGGGGCGAAAAACGGCCCAAAAAAATCCCATAGACTTAACATTGCGAAAAATTTTGACGAGTCATAGCTCAGAGTGTGAATTTCGCAGAAACGTGAAATTTGCCACATTTGAAGAGGCTGACAGACTCTGTAAGAACATACCACACAATGGGGTAAAAGTTGCACCCCTGGGGGGCAGGAGCTGCCCAAAGTTTCCCCATTGACTTACTATGGTGTAGGACGGCCCATGAAATGGGCCGTCCTACACCATAGAAACCGCTTTTATATTGAACATAACTCTGGATCACAGTGTCATAGAGACAAGGGGGCGGGCTCATTTTACTCAGACAACCAATCAGTCTCTCAGGATCATTGTGAAGCTATCAAGCCACGCCCTAGCAACCATTTAGAGCACCTTAGCAACAACTCCCATAGACTTCCATTGAAAGAGATCGAAGGGATATCTCTGGACTGAATTGTCATAGAAACATGAGGGTGGTCTCGTTTGACTCGGGGCAGCAAACAGCCAATCATGAATCACCTCAACACTTCCTAGCCACGCCCTAGCAACCATTATCGAGCACCTTAGCAACCAAAATCCAAATAATGATATCTTCCATTCTGAATGTCACAAAGGCGTGGGAGTTGGTTTATATCATTCATACTGACAAGAAGCCTTTGGAGTTTCATGATTGGCAGCTGCCAAGCCACTCCCTAGCAACCAAACAGAGTACCCTAGCAACCATTTTGCAAAACCAATATCTCTGCATCAGAACATCGTATAGAGATGGGGGTTGGTTTATACATTCACATTGACTTTGGAGCTTCATGATTGGCAGCTGCCAAGCCACTCCCTGGCAACCAAACAGAGTACCCTAGCAACCATTTTGCAAGACCTACATCTCTGCATCAGAACATCGTATAGAGATGGGGGTTGGGTCTTTTGACTCATGCTAGCAAACAGGACTTGCTACATGCTACACATGCTAGCAGTGAATAGCTAAATGCTAATATTGATTAGCTAAGTGCTAAATCATGCCAATAAAATGCTACAAACTCAACAGTAACCATCTTTGACAACTACCAACCACCTAGTAACACAATAGCAACCACCCAAATTACCCTAGCAACACCCTAGCAACCACCCAGAACACCCTAGCAACTGCCTAGCAACGCCCTAGCAACCACCCAGAACACCCTAGCAACCGCCTAGCAACCACCCAGAATACCCTAGCAACCGCCTAGCAACACCCTAGCAACCACTCAGAACACCCTAGCAACCGCCTAGCAACACCCTAGCAACCACCCAGAACACCCTAGCAACCGCCTAGCAACACCATAGCAACCAGCCAAAAACCCTAGCAACCGCCTAGCAACGCCCTAGCAACCACCCATAATACCCTAGCAACCACCTAGTAACACCTTAGCAACCATGCTAGCATCATGCTAGCAACATGCTAAACATGCTAGCATCATGCTAGCAATATGCTAAACATGCTAGCATCTACCTAAAACATGTTTGCAACATGCTTATTTTTGCTAGCATCATGCTACCAACATGCTAATCATGTTAGCATGTTGGTAGCATGATGCTAACAACATGCTAATCATGCTAGCATGATGCTAACAACACGCTAATCATGCTAGCATCATGCTAGCAATATGCTAATCATGCTAGCAACATGCTAATCATGCTAGCATCATGCTAGCAACATGCTAATCATGCTAGCAACATGCTATAAACATGCTAATCATGTTAGCATCATGCTAGCAACATGCTAGCAAAATGCTAATCATGCTAACATCATGCTAGTAAACATGCTAATCATGCTAGTATGTTGGTAGCATGATGCTAACAACATGCTAATCATGCTAGCATGATGCTAACAACATGCTAATCATGCTAGCATCATGCTAGCAACATGCTAATCATGCTAGCAACATGCTAGCAAAATGCTAATCATGCTAGCATCATGCTAGCAACATGCTAATCATCATGCTAGCAACATGCTAATCATGCTAGCATCATGCTAGCAACATGCTAATCATGCTAGCAACATGCTAGAAACATGCTAATCATGCTAGCATCATGCTAGCAACATGCTAGCAAAATGCTAATCATGCTAACATCATGCTAGCAACATGCTAATCATGCTAGCAACATGCTAATAATGCTAGCATAATGCTAACAACATGCTAATCATGCTAGCATGATAATAGCAACATGCTAATCATGCTAGCATGATAATAGCAACATGTTAATCTTGCTAGCATCTTGGTAAAAACTAGCTAACCGCACGCTAGCAACCGAGCGGCGAGTTTTGCCACTGCAAGCACCACTTCACATTTTCTTCTGGAAATGTACATTCTAGTTATTATTATTATTATTTTATCGACTATTCGGGCACTTTTGGGGCTCTTAACGTGCACGAAAACTCTTGAAACTTTGCACACTGGTCAGAACCCGCGGCCATCAGGGCCGGGCTGAAGCTGGTACCCGGGCGTGGCAGGGGGGCTCGACAGCGCCCCCTGGAACGGGGTCCGAAAACTTGGTCCATAAATCAAACACGCTTCCATGTAATAATATGAAACTCGGTACACATATAGATCTCATCGGTTCATATATCCTTTGTACTTTTACTTTTTACCCCAGCCCAACAGGAAGTCGGCTATTATGGTTTGTTTGGAAGCGTATGCCCCTGGAATTCGATATACTCCTCCTAGAGAATTCAACCAATCGCAAGGAAACTCGGTCAGCATGATGTCAAGACATTGAGGATGAAAAATTGCCAGGGGATTTTTCATATCTCGAACGGTTTGGCCGTGGCGAGGAAACAAATTTATGGCGAATAATGGAAACAGGAAGTGTGTTATAACTTCTGCATACATTAACTGATCTTGATGAAACTTCAACAGTATGTTCGCTGTAAGAGGCCGATCACATGGATGTGACTATTGTGAGTCAAAGTTATAGCGCCACCAACTGGCAGCAGGAAGTGTGTCACTTTCTAAATGCTTTTGACAAAAGTGGGGGGGTTAGTTTTATCTACAGTTACAAAACTCAGCGTGTATATTCTTCTCCTCAAGCCAAACAACTTTCTAATTTAAAGTAATTAGCTCCGACCCTCAGAAAGTCAGATATTGTGGTTTGAATAGGGTCATTTTCTCTCTCTCTCTCTCTGAGCCAATATGGCAAGCCGCTTTAACATTTAATCATTTTAACCTACTAGTCTCTATTTTCATGCTACTAGTACTTATTTTTAGATACTAGTATCTATTCCATTAAGTAATGGTACTTATTCATTAGCGACTAGTGCTTATTCTTTAGTACTAGTGCCTATTCTTTAGATACTAGTGCTTATTCTTTAGATATTCTTTTGAATACGTATTAGTAGCTAATGAATAAGTACTGGTATCTATTTAATAGGTACTAGTATCTAATGACTTAGTACTAGTATTTATTGAATAAATACTAGTATCTATTAATAGGTACTAGTATCTAAAAGGTCATTTTCTCTTTCTCTCTGAGCCAATATGGCAAGCCGTTTTAACATTTAATCATTTTAACCTACTAGTCTCTATTTTCATGCTACTAGTACTTATTTTTTAGATACTAGTATCTATTCCATTAAGTACTAGTACTTATTCATTAGCGACTAGTGCTTATTCTGTTTAGAATATTCAAAGTGCTTATTCAATTTTTTTGCTTATTTATATTTTCAGAGCAGAAAATCCGATTTTTCTGCTTATTTATATTTTCAGAGCAGAAAATCCGATTTTTCTGCTTATTCAATATTGCATCTAAAAATGTAAGTGACTTGACGTGTGTGTGTGTGTGTGTGTGAGAGAGAGAGAGAGAGAGATGTGTCTGTTACAGTGACAAGAGTTTAACCCTTTAAGGCCTTGTCTTTTTGGATATATATTTTTTTTATTAAAAAAAATGTGCATACAACCCATATATTTTAAATGTATTGTTTGCTTTAAATTAAATTAAGATTGTATGTTTGGTAATTGAACCTAAATAAATTTTAAATTAATGTGCTATATTTCAGATCAATATATTTGTTTTCCTTCATTTTAATCAACACTAACTTTATTCTCATCTGAATTATAAAGAATTTATTTCTGTATAAAATAAAAAATCCCGAATAATCCAGACCAACCAGAGCGCACTATTTCTACAACATCATCAGTGCTGAAGCGAAACTACCAGAGCCGTTCGGCAGATAGCAAGCAGATATTTTGTGTCACGTCGTGCACAATAACCCTAAAGGCACCAGGGTGGCGGTGCCACCGGCTTTATATATATATATATATATATATATATATATATATATAAATATAGCTGCGAGCAGCGATGAAGGGCCCAAGCCGGCGGCACCGCCACCCTGGTGCCTTTAGGTAACTAAAGGCACCGGGGTTGCGGTGCCACCGGCTTGGGCCCGTAATCGCTGCTCGCAGCTATATTTATATATATATATATATATTTATTATTAAGTTGGCTTGGAGAGCCAACTTACTGAAATGCTATTTAAACTTATTATTATTAAGTTGGCTTGTGAGAGCCAACTTACTGATATTGTACTTAAACTTATTATTATTATTCTTTTTCTGAGACTAAAAATTTCCAACTCTATCTCCTCCTAGAGCTTTAACTCCACATACTCCAAACTCGGCACGGACACTCAAACTGTTCTGACTTAGTGTGCTATATCTTTTCTAACTGATCGGACTTACGGTTTTCCTAAAAATGACGATCAAAGTCGGAAAAAACTCCCATTGACTTTACATTGCGGAATCTTCAGATTTTCAAACTCCCCAACTGTCAAAAATTCAAATGTAAATCCCTTGAAACCCTAGACTGAATCAAACTGCCATTCTATATACTATATGAGCCAATGAGACTCATTCAAACTCATAAACTCATATATCTATGACACTCATCTATCTATCTACTTTAAACTAAATTAAACTTCAAACTAAATTAAACTTTAAACTTCAAACTAATTTAAACTAATTTAAACATCAAACTAATTTAAACTTTAAACTCATAAACTCGTACACTTATAAACTCATGAATTCATACACTTATGAACTCATAAATTAATAAACTCTGAACTCTTTCTCATTTAAACTTATAAACTATAACCTCATACACTTATAAACTCATGAAATCATACACTTATGAACTCATAAATTAATAAACTCTGAACTCTTACTCATTTAAACTTATAAACTCTAAACTCATAAATTCATACACTTATAAACTCATGAACTTATAAATGCATTAATTCATACACGTATGAACTCTCATGAATTCATACACTTATGAACTTTTAAACTCATAAATAGTTCACCATAGCAAACACCCAGAACACCCTAGCAACTGCATAGCAACCACCCAGAACACCCTAGAAACCAACTGAAATACCTTAGAACACCCTAGCAACACCATAGCAACCACCCACAATACCTTAGAACACCCTAGCAACCACAAAATATACCTTAGAACACCCTAGCAACCACCCAGAACACCCTAGCAACCACCCAAAATAACTTAAAACACCCTAGCAACCACCCAAAATACCTTAGAACACCCTAGCAACCACCCAAAATAACTTAGAACACCCTAGCAACCACCCAAAATACCTTAGAACACCCTAGCAACACCATAGCAACCACCCAAAATACCTTAGAACACCCTAGCAACCACCCAAAATACCTTAGAACACCCTAGCAACACCCTAGCAACCACAAAAAATACCTTAGAACACCCTAGCAACACCCTAGCAACCACCCGAAATACCTCAGAACATCCTAGCAACACCCTAGCAACCACCCAAAATACCTTAGAACACCATAGCAACACCATAGCAACCACCCAGAACACCCTAGCAACCACCCAGAACACCCTAGCAACCACCAAAAATACCTTAGAACACCCTAGCAACCACCCAGAACACCCTAGCAACCACCCAAAATACCTTAGAACACCCTAGCAACACCTTAGCAACCACCCAAAATACCTTAGAACACCCTAGCAACACCATAGCAACCACCCAAAATACCTTAGAACACCCTAACAACACCCTAGCAACCACCCAAAATACCTTAAAACACCATAGCAACCACCTAAAATACCCTAGAACACCCTAGCAACCACATAGAACACCCTAGCAACCACCCACAATACCTTAGAACACCCTAGCATCTCCATAGCAACCACCCAAAATACCTTAGAGCACCCTAGCAACACCCTAGCAACCACCCAAAATACCTTAGAACACCCTAGCAACCACCCAGAACACCCTAGCAACCACCAAAAATGCCTTAGAACACCCTAGCAACACCCTAGCAACCACCCAAAATACCTCAGAACACCCTAGCAACCACCCAGAAAACCCTAGCAACCACCCAAAATGCCTTAGAAAACCCTAGCAACACCCTAGAAACCACCCAAAATACATATGAACACCCTAGCAACCACCCAAAATACCTTAGAACACCCTAGCAACACCCTAGCAACCACCCAAAATACCTTAGAACACCCTAGCAACACCATAGCAACCACCCAAAATACCTTAGAACACCCTAACAACACCCTAGCAACCACCCAAAATACCTTAAAACATCCTAGCAACACCATAGCAACCACCTAAAATACTCTAGAACACCCTAGCAATCACCCAGAACACCCTAGCAACCACTCAAAATACCTTAGAAACCACCTAGCAACCACCCACAACACCTTAGCAACCCACTAGAAACACCCTAGCAACATTTAATTACTTGAAACTATACTTTAACCTTTAAACTACTTTGAACTTTAAACTATTTAAAACTTTAAACTATTTTAAACTACTTTAAACTAATTTAAACTTCAAACTACTTTAAAATTCAAACTTATTTAAACTTTAAACTACTTTAACTTTCAAACTAATTTAAACTTCAAACTACTTTAAAATTCAAACTAATTTAAACTTTAAATTAATTTAAACTACTTTAAACTTTAAACTAAGTTAAACTATAAACTACTTTAAACTAATTTAAACTTCAAACTAATTTAAACTTTAAACTAATTTAAACTTCAAACTACTTTATAACTTCTTCAAACTTTGCGGTCCAAACTTTCACAAGCCAACTTAAAGTTTGTCTCGACGAACTTTTTCTAGTTATTAGTGGTGCTTGCCAAAGGCAAAGCAACACTAGTGTTATTGTGCATACTTATTATTATTATTATTCTGGACACTTTTTGACGCGCTACTCCTCCCGCAGTTTTTGTCACAGACCCATGAATGAGGTGTCAAAACGTGCGGCCTGTTCGGGAATGGTGTGCTATGACTTTTCTAAGAGATCGGGTGTACGATGTTCGCACAGCGGACGAAAAAGCGGCCAAAAAAGTCCCATTGACTTAACATTGCGGAATTTTCAAAAATTCAAATCCAAACTGCCACTTTCACACACACCCACAGAAAAGGGCCTGACAGCCCTGCTGTCAGGCAGACCTCTCTCTCTCCCTAGGAGGATTTATTTTATCAAGCAGCCAATAAGTAATGGCCCTAAATCTTCAAAGCCACACCATAGCAACCAGTTACAGCACCCTAGCAACCGTGGGTAATAGGCACGAGGCCGCAGGCCTCGTGCCATACTAAATAACTCTATAAAAACTCTATAAAACTCTATAAAAACTCCAAATAAAAACTCCACAGTAATTATCTGTTAAAAAATACACGCCGACATCACACACCCCTGATTGAGGCGTCAAATTGTGCGGATTATTGAGGAGAGGTGTGGTATGATTTTTCTTAGCGATCAGGGGTACGGTGTTCGCCCCAGGGGCAAATCATTGGGTAAAAAAGTCCCATAGACTTAACATTGGCACAAAATTTGTGAGATCATATCTTATGACTAGAAGGTCATGGAGACTTGGGGTTGGGCTCTTTTGACTCAGGTTATGAAGCAGCCAATAAGTAGGGACATAACAACTTCATGGCCACGCCCTAACAACCACTTATGCCACCCTAGCAACCATAAAACTACATTTCTAAGTCATTTTTCAGCTCCAGAAAATGGTAGAAACATGGAGTTTGGCTTTTTTGACTCAGACTGTCAACTAGTCTTTAAATATCATCTCATAAACTGTATAAGCACACCATAGCAACCATTTAGAGTACCCTAGTAACCACCTGAACACATGAATAAGTCATATCTCAGCTCCAGAGCATCGTACAGACATGGTTGTTGGCTCGTATGCATTAATGTACCACACCCTAGCAACCGAGCGGCGAGTTTTGCCACTGCAAGCACCACTTCACATTTTCTTCTGGAAATGTACATTCTAGTTATTATTATTATTATTCTTTTTCTGAGACTAAAATTTACAACTCTATCTCCTCCTAGAGCTTTAACTCCACATACTCCAAACTCGGCACGGACACTCAAACTGTTCTGACTCGGTGTGCTATATCTTTTCTAACTGATCGGACTTACGGTTTTCCTAAAAACTACGATCAAAGTCGGAAAAAACTCCCATTGACTTTACATTGCGGAATCTTCAGATTTTCAAACTCCCCAACTGTCAAAAATTCAAATGTAAATCCCTTGAAACCCTAGACTGAATCAAACTGCCATTCTATATACTATATGAGCCATTGAGACTCATTCAAACTAATAAACTCATCTATCTACGACACTCATCCATCTATCTATCTATCTACTTTAAACTAAATTAAACTTCAAACTAAATTAAACTTTAAACTTCAAACTAATTTAAACTTCAAACTTATTTAAACTTTAAACTTCAAACTTATTTAAACTTTAAACTTCAAACTAATTTAAACTTTAAACTCATAAACTCGTACACTTATAAACTCATACACTTATAAACTCATGAATTCATACACTTATGAACTCAAACTCATAAATTAATAAACTCTGAACTCTTACTCATTTAAACTTATAAACTCTAAACTCATAAATTCATACACTTATAAACTCATGAACTTATAAATGCATTAATTCATACACTTATGAACTCTCATGAATTCATACACTTATGAACTCTCATGAATTCATACACTTATGAACTTTTAAACTCATAAATAGTTCACCATAGCAAACACCCAGAACACTCTAGCAACTGCATAGCAACCACCCAGAACACCCTAGCAACCACCCAAAATACCTTAGAACACCCTAGCAACCACCCAAAATGCCTTATAACACCCTAGCAACACCCTAGCAACCACCCAAAATACCTTAGAACACCCTAGCAACCACCCAAAATACCTTAGAACACCCTAGCAACACCATAGCAACCACCCAAAAATACCTTAGAACACCCTAGCAACACCATAGCAACCACCAAAAATACCTTAGAACACCCTAGCAACACCCTAGAAACCACCCGAAATACCTCAGAACATCCTAGCAACACCCTAGCAACCACCCAAAATACCTTAGAACACCATAGCAACACCATAGCAACCACCCAGAACACCCTAGCAACCACCCAAAATACCTTAGAACACCCTAGCAACCACCCAGAACACCCTAGCAACCACCAAAAATACCTTAGAACACCCTAGCAACACCCTAGCAACCACCCAAAATACCTTAGAACACCCTAGCAACCACCCAAAATACCTTAGAACACCATAGCAACACCATAGCAACCACCCAGAACACCCTAGCAACCACCCAAAATACCTTAGAACACCCTAGCAACCACCCAGAACACCCTAGCAACCACCAAAAATACCTTAGAACACCCTAGCAACACCCTAGCAACCACCCAAAATACCTTAGAACACCCTAGCAACCACCCAAAATACCTTAGAACACCCTAGCAACCACCCAAAATGCCTTATAACACCCTAGCAGCATCCTAGCAACCACCCAAAATACCTTAGAACACCCTAGCAACCACCCAAAATAACTTAGAACACCCTAGCAACACCATAGCAACCACCCAAAATACCTTAGAACACCCTAGCAACACCCTAGCAACCACCAAAAATACCTTAGAACACCCTAGCAACACCCTAGCAACCACCCAAAATACCTCAGAACATCCTAGCAACACCCTAGCAACCACCCAAAATACCTTAGAACACCATAGCAACACTATAGCAACCACCCAGAACACCCTAGCAACCACCCAAAATACCTTAGAACACCCTAGCAACCACCCAGAACACCCTAGCAACCACCAAAAATACCTTAGAACACCCTAGCAACACCCTAGCAACCACCCAAAATACCTTAGAACACCCTAGCAACACCATAGCAACCACCCAAAATACCTTAGAACACCCTAACAGCACCCTAGGAACCACCCAAAATGCCTTAAAACACCCTAGCAACACCATAGCAACCACTTAAAATACCCTAGAACACCCTAGCAACCACCCAGAACACCCTAGCAACCACTCAAAATACCTTAGAAACCACCTAGCAACCACCCACAACACCTTAGCAACCCACTAGAAACATCCTAGCAACATTTAATTACTTGAAACTATACTTTAACCTTTAAACTACTTTGAACTTTAAACTATTTAAAACTTTAAACTACTTTAAACTAATTTAAACTAATTTAAACTTCAAACTACTTTAAAATTCAAACTTATTTAAACTTTAAACTACTTTAACTTTCAAACTAATTTAAACTTCAAACTACTTTAAAATTCAAACTAATTTAAACTTTAAATTAATTTAAACTACTTTAAACTTTAAACTAATTTAAACTTTAAACTAATTTAAACTTCAAACTACTTTATACTTCTTCAAACTTTGCGGTCCAAACTTTCACAAGCCAACTTAAAGTTTGTCTCGACGAACTTTTTCTAGTTATTATTATTATTTTATCGACTATTCGGGCACTTTTGGGGCTCTTAACGTGCACGAAAACTCTTGAAACTTTGCACACTGGTCAGAACCCGCGGCCATCAGGGCCGGGCTGAAGCTGGTACCCGGGCGTGGCAGGGGGGCTCGACAGCGCCCCCTGGAACGGGGTCCGAAAACTTGGTCCATAAATCAAACACGCTTCCATGTAATAATATGAAACTCGGTACACATATAGATCTCATCGGTTCATATATCCTTTGTACTTTTACTTTTTACCCCAGCCCAACAGGAAGTCGGCTATTATGGTTTGTTTGGAAGCGTATGCCCCTGGAATTCGATATACTCCTCCTAGAGAATTCAACCAATCGCAAGGAAACTCGGTCAGCATGATGTCAAGACATTGAGGATGAAAAATTGCCAGGGGATTTTTGATATCTCGAACGGTTTGGCCGTGGCGAGGAAACAAATTTATGGCGAATAATGGAAACAGGAAGTGTGTTATAACTTCTGCATACATTAACTGATCTTGATGAAACTTCAACAGTATGTTCGCTGTAAGAGGCCGATCACATGGATGTGACTATTGTGAGTCAAAGTTATAGCGCCACCAACTGGCAGCAGGAAGTGTGTCACTTTCTAAATGCTTTTGACAAAAGTGGGGGGGTTAGTTTTATCTACAGTTACAAAACTCAGCGTGTATATTCTTCTCATCAAGCCAAACAACTTTCTAATTTAAAGTAATTAGCTCCGACCCTCAGAAAGTCAGATATTGTGGTTTGAATAGGGTCATTTTCTCTCTCTCTCTCTCTGAGCCAATATGGCAAGCCGCCTTAACATTTAATCATTTTAACCTACTAGTCTCTATTTTCATGCTACTAGTACTTATTTTTAGATACTAGTATCTATTCCATTAAGTACTGGTACTTATTCATTAGCGACTAGTGCTTATTCTTTAGTACTAGTGCCTATTCTTTAGATACTAGTGCTTATTCTTTAGATATTCTTTTGAATACGTATTAGTAGCTAATGAATAAGTACTGGTATCTATTTAATAGGTACTAGTATCTAATGACTTAGTACTAGTATTTATTGAATAAATACTAGTATCTATTAATAGGTACTAGTATCTAAAAGGTCATTTTCTCTTTCTCTCTCTCTGAGTCAATATGGCAAGCCGTTTTAACATTTAATCACTTTAACCTACTACTCTCTATTTTCATGCTACTAGTACTTATTTTTTAGATACTAGTATCTATTCCATTAAGTACTAGTACTTATTCATTAGCGACTATTGCTTATTCTGTTTAGAATATTCAAAGTGCTTATTCAATTTTTTTGCTTATTTATATTTTCAGAGCAGAAAATCCGATTTTTCTGCTTATTCAATATTGCATCTAAAAATGTAAGTGACTTGACGTGTGTGTGTGTGTGTGTGTGTGAGAGAGAGAGAGAGATGTGTCTGTTACAGTGACAAGAGTTTAACCCTTTAAGGCCTTGTCTTTTTGGATATATATTTTTTTTATTTAAAAAAATGTGCATACAACCCATATATTTTAAATGTATTGTTTGCTTTAAATTAAATTAAGATTGTATGTTTGGTAATTGAACCTAAATAAATTTTAAATTAATGTGCTATATTTCAGATCAATATATTTGTTTTCCTTCATTTTAATCAACACTAACTTTATTCTCATCTGAATTATAAAGAATTTATTTCTGTATAAAATAAAAAATCCCGAATAATCCATACCAACCAGAGCGCACTATTTCTACAACATCATCAGTGCTGAAGCGAAACTACCAGAGCCGTTCGGCAGATAGCAAGCAGATATTTTGTGTCACGTCGTGCACAATAACCCTAAAGGCACCAGGGTGGCGGTGCCACCGGCTTTATATATATATATATATATATATATATATATATATATATATATATATATATATATATATATATATATATATATATATATATATATATATATAAATATAGCTGCGAGCAGCGATGAAGGGCCCAAGCCGGCGGCCCGCCACCCTGGTGCCTTTAGGTAACTAAAGGCACCGGGGTTGCGGTGCCACCGGCTTGGGCCCGTAATCGCTGCTCGCAGCTATATTTATTATTATTATTATTATTTTACTACCTTTTGGGCACTTTTGGGGGCCTTAACGTGCTCGAAAACTCTTGAAACTTTGCACACATCTCAGAACCCGCGGCCATCAGGGCCGGGCTGAAGCTGGTACCCGGGCGTGGCAGGGGGGCTCGACAGCGCCCCCTGGAACGTGGTTTGAACACTTGGTCCATAAATCAAACACGCTTGCATGTAATAATATGAAACTCAGTACACATATAGATCTCATCGGTTCATATATACTTCATGCTCTTACTTTTTACCCCAGCCCAACAGGAAGTCGGCTATTAAGGGTTGTTTGGAAAACACATGCAATGGAATGTGAAATACTCCTCCTAGAGAATTCAAACACACGGCACGAAACTCGGTCAGCATGAAGTCAAGACACTGAGGATGAAAAATTGCCAGGGGATTTTTGATATCTCGAACGGTTTGGCCGTGGCGAGTAAACGAAATTATGGCGAGAAACGTGAAACAGGAAGTGTGTTATAACTACTGCATACATTAACTAATCTTGATGAAACTTCAGCAGTGTGTTCGTTGTAAGAGCCCGATCACATGGATGTGACTATTGTGAGTCAAAGTTATAGCGCCACCAACTGGCAGCAGGAAGTGTGTCACTTTCAAAATGCTTTTAAATCACCCTCTTATTTTTACCCGATTTGCTTCAAACTTCATGTGCATAATGTAGACACACGCCAGATGTAGACCTGTGAAAGGATTATTGATATCTTAGATACTGTTGCCATGGCAATGCATCAAACATTAATATTCCTTTTTTTAAGCTTTTTCATGCTTTTTTATGCTTTCGGGCACTTTTGGGGTTCTTAACGTGCTCGAAAACTCTTGAAACTTTGCACACGGGACAAAACCCGCGGCCATCAGGGCCAGGCTGAAGCTGGTACCCGGGCGTGGCAGGGGGGCTCGACAGCGCCCCCTTGAACGGGTCAGACAATTTGGTCCATATATCCAACACGCTTTACCCTATTTGCTTCAAACTTGATGTGTATAATGTAGACACAAGCCAGATGTAGACCTGTGAAAGGATTGTTGATATCTTAGATGCTGTTGCCGTGACAACGCATCAAACTTTAATATTCTTTTTGGATACTTTTGAGATTCTTAGCGCACTTTTGGGGCCCTTAACATGCTCAAAAACTCTTGAAACTTTGCACACGGGTCAGAAACCGCGGCCATCAGGGCCGGGCTGAAGCTGGTACCCGGGCGTGGCAGGGGGGCTCGACAGCGCCCCCTGGAACGGGGTCCGAAAACTTGGTCCATAAATCAAACAGGCTTTACCCGATTTGCTTCAAACTTGATGTGTATAATGTAGACACACGCCAGATGTAGACCTGTGAAAGGATTGTTGATATCTTAGATGCTGTTGCCGTGACAACGCATCAAACTTTAATATTCTTTTTGGATACTTTTGAGACTCTCAGCGCACTTTTGGGGCCCTTAACATGCTCAAAAACTCTTGAAACTTTGCACACGGGTCAGAACCCGCGGCCATCAGGGCCGGGCTGAAGCTGGTACCCGGGCGTGGCAGGGGGGCTCGACAGCGCCCCCTGGAACAGGGTCCGAAAACTTGGTCCATAAATCAAACACGCTTGAATGTAATAATATGAAACTCGGTACACATATAGATCTCATCGATTCATATATCCTTTGTACTTTTACTTTTTACCCCAGCCCAACAGGAAGTCGGCTATTATGGTTTGTTTGGAAGCGTATGCCCCTGGAATTCGATATACTCCTCCTAGAGAATTCAACCAATCGCCACGAAACTCGGTCAGCATGAAGTCAAGACATTGAGGATGAAAAGTTGCCAGGGGATTTTTGATATCTCGAACGGTTTGGCCGTGGCGAGGAAACGAATTTATGGCGAATAAAGGAAACAGGAAGTGTGTTATAACTTCTGCATACATTAACTGATCTTGATGAAACTTCAGCAGTGTGTTCGCTGTAAGAGTCCGATCACATGGATGTGACTATTGTGAGTCAAAGTTATAGCGCCACCAACTGGCAGCAGGAAGTGTGTCACTTCCTAAAGGCTTTGAAATCACCCTCTTATTTTTACCCAATTTGCTTCAAACTTTATGTGTATAATGTAGACACACGGCAGATGTAGACCTGAGAAAGGATTATTGATATCTTAGATACTGTTGCCGTGGCAACGCATCAAACTTTATTATTCTTTGTTGATGCTTTTGAGACTCTTAACATACTTGAAATTGCATGAAACCCGACAGACACATCACATTTATTAGACAGTAGACATGTGCAGAGTTTCAGAAACGGGCGTGGTGAGGGGCTCAGTAGCGCCACCTTTTGTCAAAAGTGGGGGGATTGATTTTATCTACAGTAATAAAAATCGGTATGTGTATTGTTCTCCTCCAGCCAGACAACTTTCTAATTTACACTCAATAGCTCCAACCAACAGGAAGTCAGATATTTTGGTTTGAAAATTGTCATTTTATGTCTCTCTCTCTCTGAGCCTACGTCTATGTGTGTGTGTGTGTGTGTGTCTGTGAGTGTGGGGAGGGGGAGGGGGGCTAGATTAACCATTTGACTGCTGTGTGGTTTGGCCTGCATTAAAAAAGAAAAAAAAATGTCTTACGCCTTGTATTTTTTAAATAAGTTGTATTAATAAGTAAAGGCATATAACCAGTTGAATTGTAGTGCATTGAAAATAGTTTTATATAATTAGTTTATTAATTAAATTAACTTGGTCAGAAAATTTGGTCCATAAATCAAACACACTTGCATGTAATATTATGAAACTCTGTACACATATAGATCTCATCGGGCCAAACAACTTTAAGCCAGCCCAACAGGAAGTGGGCTATTTTGGTCTTAATGTGGATGTTTTGCAAAACCAGGCTCTACATTTTTACCCACTCCTCTTAAGTGGTTTATTTTATTCCCACCAAACTTTTTCAACATGATGAAAATACATTAAAGAAGCATAATTGTGAATATCTATTGAATATCTCTAATTGTTTTGCTATGGCGAGGGATTAAAGTCATGTAAAAAAAAATAAACACTAAAAGCCTCATATCTTCTAAAAATTTAATTATACACCATTTATTTCTAGTTAAAATTATACAAATATCAGAACTAAACCCATTTTATTCTTGTTTTCAATTTAAGAATAATGTACAAGTTTAAAAACAGCCAGGATGCACTATTCAGTTAAAAAAAAAAAAAATCAAATAATACATAGGGCTATACTGCCCTCTTGTGTTCAAAATCAGGTAGGCCTGTTGTATTTAAATATAGGTAGCTGCTATGTGACTCCGAGAATTTTTTCTCACCGGTTATTTGACGTGTAACACCGGGGGCTTTTATATCGCTAAGTTAAAAGTGAAAGTAAAGTAAGGACATTTATAGTGGTGGCGCTCACAGTGCGCTCGAATGAATTTCTATGGAAGTAGAAATGAAAAAACGTTCGCTCTGTTTTGCTCGCTCGTCGCCATGGACGCGCACCGTAATGAATGCCACTGCAGCCGCATACTTTTTAGTGTCACTTTAAAATTAGTGCAATATCGGGGGCCAATTGCTTGAATTGTGAGTTCAATAGTCTATTATTTTTCACGGAAAACACAACAACAAAAGAGTACAATGATAGATTCGCTTAAATAGGCGCTTTTACATAAAATAGCCTATTCCGTCATCATCTTTTCAGTCAGCTCTTCACTCTCGTGATTAATGAAATTTGACTCCTGTTGCTGATATTTGCTGCAACTTTCGTTCTGCTCACAATTTAGTAAGCAAACACGCTTCAAATGTGTTTTTATTTTATTTTTGTGTGTATATATATATATATAGCTTATGTTTCAAATATGAGTTAATTAACAATCGTTTGAAAGAATGATACTTTTAAACATATCACTAAGCCGTCATTAGGTGTCGCCAGGCGACCGTCTTAATGAGCGAGTCATTGATTCATTTGTTCGAACGATTCGTTCGAACGGCTGAGTCATTCATGAATGAGACAGATTATGGATTGGTCATTGAATCTTTGAGTCAACCGATTCGTTCAAAATGCTGAATCATTCAGTAATGAGAAAACACGTTGCTGTGAGATGCTCGATGGTTCTGCAACAGGAAGTGTGTTATAACTTCTGCATACATTAACTGATCTTGATGAAACTTCAGCAGTGTGTTCGCTGTAAGAGTCCGATCACATGGATGTGACTATTGTGAGTCAAAGTTATAGCGCCACCAACTGGCAGCAGGAAGTGTGTCACTTCCTAAAGGCTTTGAAATCACCCTCTTATTTTTACCCAATTTGCTTCAAACTTTATGTGTATAATGTAGAAACACGGCAGATGTAGACCTGAGAAAGGATTATTGATATCTTAGATACTGTTGCCGTGGCAACGCATCAAACTTTATTATTCTTTGTTGATGCTTTTGAGACTCTTAACATACTTGAAATTGCATGAAACCCGACAGACACATCACATTTATTAGACAGTAGACATGTGCAGAGTTTCAGAAACGGGCATGGTGAGAGCAATTAGAGAATAATGTTTAAGTTTAAAAACAGCCAGAATGGTTGTTTAGTCAAACATTTTTTTTTTCCAAATCATACATAGTGTTATACTGCCCTCTTGTGTTCAAAATCAGGTAAAAAGCGAAAGTAAAATAAGGACGTCTGCACAATTCATTAATAATGGTGCAGAGTAGAGTGAGCTTTTTCAATTAATTCCTATGGAAGTAGGAATGAACTAAACAACGTTCGCTCTGTTCTGCTCGTCCCTCACCGTGGGCGCGCAGAGTTATGAATGCCCGTGCAGCCGTGAGCATTTTAGTTTCATTTTAAAATTAGCGCCATTTCGGGGGACGTATTACTTTAATTTATTTAACAAAAACACAATGTTGTGTTTTATTGCGAGTGTACACAAATATAAGTAAACACTTTGACGTTTGAATGATGTCCTGTATGAAGAAAATGACGGAGTATGTTTCACTGTTCAATCGCGCTGAGCCACCCAGACCCCCACACACACACTGACACACACACACACACACACACACACACAAACACACACACACACACACAATAATAAAACATTCAACCTAACATATACAAATTACACTGCTATGTTGAAATAGTCAGTAGTACAATTTGTATCATTCACAGTAAGCACCGCTCCACTGTGATTTTTCCAAGCACATTTTTGCACAAGTGAAGAGGATGATTTTTTCCGTCGATATTGGAACGTGAGTGAAGTACAAAGCCTGTAATAAAGAATAGTTTAGCATCCAAATACATCGCAAATGTTGCAACATTTAGATTCTAAAGAGAGATTTACGTGAGCCTAACACCACTTACTTTTACTTTTGTTTTAAATTTTTTCGTTTTGGCTTTATTATAGTTATTTTTTTATTCGTGTTCTGTTCTGAATATCATTAAATTTAAAGGATTTGTTGTGGAATATTTTGAGTGTATAATCAAATAACACTAAACCGTCACTAGGTGTCGCCAGGCGACCGTCTTAATGAGCGGGTCATTGATTCATTCGTTCAAACGATTCGTTTGAACGACTGAGTCATTCATGAATGAGACAGATGTTTATGAATTGGTCATTGAATCTTTGAGTCAACCAATTTGTTCAAAATGCTGAATCATTCAGTAATGAGAAAACACGTTGCTGTGAGATGCAATGGTTCTGCTGTGATCTTTGTTTAACTATTTTCGCTGCTGAAACAGAAGAACAGTCAATATTGCATCTAAAATGTAAGTGACTTGACACGTGTGTGTGTGTGTGTGTGTGTGTGTGTGTGTGTGCGTGCGTGTGAGTGCGTGCGTGCGTGCGTGTGTGTGTGTGTGTGTGTGTGTGTGTGTGCAATCAATCCCAGGTAAGAGGCATGAATAATGAGAATTGGACTTCTAGGAGTGAGGTTAATATTCCGGAGACGGTTCCCTCGGATTGTGAAAAGGAGGCGGCGCGGGAGAGGCCAGGCATTGCGCTACTTCTATTTCAAAGTTTAAAACAATGCTAATATCATTTTTTTGAACGATTTCATTACAAATGTTTATTTTATATATTTATAAAATATTATAAAATATAATAACTATGTTTTGTCCTATTAACAAAAGACAGGCAATGTACTATTAACAAATGTTAATAGTTTTTTAAAAGTTAAAATGATACTTTATGCATTTGTTTTGTGTCAGATGATTAACAATATAAATTAAACAAAGCTTAAAACAAACAAAATAATAAAACGAAAACAAAGCTTGAACATTTTATTTAATTGAAAAGCCTTTTTGAAATAAAATGTGTTTTTTTCCCTCTGAAATAGCAAAAGCATCGCACACTTAGCTGTACCTGCTCTAAATAAATAATAGTATTTAAATAAAAATACAAAATCGAAATAAATAAATTATATAAAACAAAATCAAATCAAAGAAAATAAATCTTATTAAAGTTATGCAGGCACACATTTAACAATAATTTTCAAGTGACAAATAAAATCAATCAAAATTCCTTACACATGGAGTTAATCCTGACGATTCCTGAGGCGCCTTTCCTCATGACACTCGCTTTTTTTTTCGAAGATATATTTTCTTTGGTTTGATTTTGTTTTTGTAATAATTTATTTTATTTAGTTCGATTTTGTATTTTTATTGAATTACTATTTTTTATTTAGAGCAGGTACAGCTAGTGTGTGATGCTTTTGCTATTTCAGAGGAAAACAATAATTTTATTTAATTAATAATTTTTGTTTCAGTCCACCATATAATTATGTTGTGTTTGATCTATGAGATTCTCCTCCTAGAGAATTCAACCAATTGCAAGGAAACTCGGTCAGCATGATGTCAAGACATTGAGGATGAAAAATTGCCAGGGGATTTTTCATATCTCGAACGGTTTGGCCGTGGCGAGGAAACAAATTTATGGCGAATAATGGAAACAGGAAGTGTGTTATAACTTCTGCATACATTAACTGATCTTGATGAAACTTCAACAGTATGTTCGCTGTAAGAGGCCGATCACATGGATGTGACTATTGTGAGTCAAAGTTATAGCGCCACCAACTGGCAGCAGGAAGTGTGTCACTTTCTAAATGCTTTTGACAAAAGTGGGGGGGTTAGTTTTATCTACAGTTACAAAACTCAGCGTGTATATTCTTCTCCTCAAGCCAAACAACTTTCTAATTTAAAGTAATTAGCTCCGACCCTCAGAAAGTCAGATATTGTGGTTTGAATAGGGTCATTTTCTCTCTCTCTCTCTCTGAGCCAATATGGCAAGCCGCTTTAACATTTAATCATTTTAATCTACTAGTCTCTATTTTCATGCTACTAGTACTTATTTTTAGATACTAGTATCTATTCCATTAAGTACTGGTACTTATTCATTAGCGACTAGTGCTTATTCTTTAGTACTAGTGCCTATTCTTTAGATACTAGTGCTTATTCTTTAGATATTCTTTTGAATACGTATTAGTAGCTAATGAATAAGTACTGGTATCTATTTAATAGGTACTAGTATCTAATGACTTAGTACTAGTATTTATTGAATAAATACTAGTATCTATTAATAGGTACTAGTATCTAAAAGGTCATTTTCTCTTTCTCTCTCTCTGAGCCAATATGGCAAGCCGTTTTAACATTTAATCATTTTAACCTACTAGTCTCTATTTTCATGCTACTAGTACTTATTTTTTAGATACTAGTATCTATTCCATTAAGTACTAGTACTTAATCATTAGCGACTAGTGCTTATTCTGTTTAGAATATTCAAAGTGCTTATTCAATTTTTTTTGCTTATTTATATTTTCAGAGCAGAAAATCCGATTTTTCTGCTTATTCAATATTGCATCTAAAAATGTAAGTGACTTGACGTGTGTGTGTGTGTGTGTGTGTGTGTGTGTGTGTGAGAGAGAGATGTGTCTGTTACAGTGACAAGAGTTTAACCCTTTAAGGCCTTGTCTTTTTGGATATATATTTTTTTTATTAAAAAAAATGTGCATACAACCCATATATTTTAAATTTATTGTTTGCTTTAAATTAAATTAAGATTGTATGTTTGGTAATTGAACCTAAATAAATTTTTAATTAATGTGCTATATTTCAGATCAATATATTTGTTTTCCTTCATTTTAATCAACACTAACTTTATTGTCATCTGAATTATAAAGAATTTATTTCTGTATAAAATAAAAAATCCCGAATAATCCAGACCAACCAGAGCGCACTATTTCTACAACATCATCAGTGCTGAAGCGAAACTACCAGAGCCGTTCGGCAGATAGCAAGCAGATATTTTGTGTCACGTCGTGCACAATAACCCTAAAGGCACCAGGGTGGCGGTGCCACCGGCTTTATATATATATATATATATATATATATATATATATATATATATATATATATATATATATAAATATAGCTGCGAGCAGCGATGAAGGGCCCAAGCCGGCGGCACCGCCACCCTGGTGCCTTTAGGTAACTAAAGGCACCGGGGTTGCGGTGCCACCGGCTTGGGCCCGTAATCGCTGCTCGCAGCTATATTTATTATTATTTTACTACCTTTTGGGCACTTTTGGGGGCCTTAACGTGCTCGAAAACTCTTGAAACTTTGCACACATCTCAGAACCCGCGGCCATCAGGGCCGGGCTGAAGCTGGTACCCGGGCGTGGCAGGGGGGCTCGACAGCGCCCCCTGGAACGGGGTTTGAACACTTGGTCCATAAATCAAACACGCTTGCATGTAATAATATGAAACTCAGTACACATATAGATCTCATCGGTTCATATATACTTCATGCTCTTACTTTTTACCCCAGCCCAACAGGAAGTCGGCTATTAAGGGTTGTTTGGAAAACACATGCAATGGAATGTGAAATACTCCTCCTAGAGAATTCAAACACACGGCACGAAACTCGGTCAGCATGAAGTCAAGACACTGAGGATGAAAAATTGCCAGGGGATTTTTGATATCTCGAACGGTTTGGCCGTGGCGAGTAAACGAAATTATGGCGAGAAACGTGAAACAGGAAGTGTGTTATAACTACTGCATACATTAACTAATCTTGATGAAACTTCAGCAGTGTGTTCGTTGTAAGAGCCCGATCACATGGATGTGACTATTGTGAGTCAAAGTTATAGCTCCACCAACTGGCAGCAGGAAGTGTGTCACTTTCAAAATGCTTTTAAATCACCCTCTTATTTTTACCCGATTTGCTTCAAACTTCATGTGCATAATGTAGACACACGCCAGATGTAGACCTGTGAAAGGATTATTGATATCTTAGATACTGTTGCAATGGCAATGCATCAAACATTAATATTCCTTTTTTTAAGCTTTTTCATGCTTTTTTATGCTTTCGGGCACTTTTGGGGTTCTTAACGTGCTCGAAAACTCTTGAAACTTTGCACACGGGACAAAACCCGCGGCCATCAGGGCCAGGCTGAAGCTGGTACCCGGGCGTGGCAGGGGGGCTCGACAGCGCCCCCTTGAACGGGTCAGACAATTTGGTCCATATATCCAACACGCTTTACCCTATTTGCTTCAAACTTGATGTGTATAATGTAGACACAAGCCAGATGTAGACCTGTGAAAGGATTGTTGATATCTTAGATGCTGTTGCCGTGACAACGCATCAAACTTTAATATTCTTTTTGGATACTTTTGAGATTCTTAGCGCACTTTTGGGGCCCTTAACATGCTCAAAAACTCTTGAAACTTTGCACACGGGTCAGAAACCGCGGCCATCAGGGCCGGGCTGAAGCTGGTACCCGGGCGTGGCAGGGGGGCTCGACAGCGCCCCCTGGAACGGGGTCCGAAAACTTGGTCCATAAATCAAACAGGCTTTACCCGATTTGCTTCAAACTTGATGTGTATAATGTAGACACACGCCAGATGTAGACCTGTGAAAGGATTGTTGATATCTTAGATGCTGTTGCCGTGACAACGCATCAAACTTTAATATTCTTTTTGGATACTTTTGAGACTCTCAGCGCACTTTTGGGGCCCTTAACATGCTCAAAAACTCTTGAAACTTTGCACACGGGTCAGAACCCGCGGCCATCAGGGCCGGGCTGAAGCTGGTACCCGGGCGTGGCAGGGGGGCTCGACAGCGCCCCCTGGAACGGGGTCCGAAAACTTGGTCCATAAATCAAACACGCTTGAATGTAATAATATGAAACTCGGTACACATATAGATCTCATCGATTCATATATCCTTTGTACTTTTACTTTTTACCCCAGCCCAACAGGAAGTCGGCTATTATGGTTTGTTTGGAAGCGTATGCCCCTGGAATTCGATATACTCCTCCTAGAGAATTCAACCAATCGCCACGAAACTCGGTCAGCATGAAGTCAAGACATTGAGGATGAAAAGTTGCCAGGGGATTTTTGATATCTCGAACGGTTTGGCCGTGGCGAGGAAACGAATTTATGGCGAATAAAGGAAACAGGAAGTGTGTTATAACTTCTGCATACATTAACTGATCTTGATGAAACTTCAGCAGTGTGTTCGCTGTAAGAGTCCGATCACATGGATGTGACTATTGTGAGTCAAAGTTATAGCGCCACCAACTGGCAGCAGGAAGTGTGTCACTTCCTAAAGGCTTTGAAATCACCCTCTTATTTTTACCCAATTTGCTTCAAACTTTATGTGTATAATGTAGACACACGGCAGATGTAGACCTGAGAAAGGATTATTGATATCTTAGATACTGTTGCCGTGGCAACGCATCAAACTTTATTATTCTTTGTTGATGCTTTTGAGACTCTTAACATACTTGAAATTGCATGAAACCCGACAGACACATCACATTTATTAGACAGTAGACATGTGCAGAGTTTCAGAAACGGGCGTGGTGAGGGGCTCAGTAGCGCCACCTTTTGTCAAAAGTGGGGGGATTGATTTTATCTACAGTAATAAAAATCGGTATGTGTATTGTTCTCCTCCAGCCAGACAACTTTCTAATTTACACTCAATAGCTCCAACCAACAGGAAGTCAGATATTTTGGTTTGAAAATTGTCATTTTATGTCTCTCTCTCTCTGAGCCTACGTCTATGTGTGTGTGTGTGTGTCTGTGAGTGTGGGGAGGGGGAGGGGGGCTAGATTAACCATTTGACTGCTGTGTGGTTTGGCCTGCATTAAAAAAGAAAAAGAAATGTCTTACGCCTTGTATTTTTTAAATAAGTTGTATTAATAAGTAAAGGCATATAACCAGTTGAATTGTAGTGCATTGAAAATAGTTTTATATAATTAGTTTATTAATTAAATTAACTTGGTCAGAAAATTTGGTCCATAAATCAAACACACTTGCATGTAATATTATGAAATTCTGTACACATATAGATCTCATCGGGCCAAACAACTTTAAGCCAGCCCAACAGGAAGTGGGCTATTTTGGTCTTAATGTGGATGTTTTGCAAAACCAGGCTCTACATTTTTACCCACTCCTCTTAAGTGGTTTATTTTATTCCCACCAAACTTTTTCAACATGATGAAAATACATTAAAGAAGCATAATTGTGAATATCTATTGAATATCTCTAATTGTTTTGCTATGGCGAGGGATTAAAGTCATGTAAAAAAAAATAAACACTAAAAGCCTCATATCTTCTAAAAATTTAATTATACACCATTTATTTCTAGATAAAATTATACAAATATCAGAACTAAACCCATTTTATTCTTGTTTTCAATTTAAGAATAATGTACAAGTTTAAAAACAGCCAGGATGCACTATTCAGTTAAAAAATAAATATATCAAATAATACATAGGGCTATACTGCCCTCTTGTGTTCAAAATCAGGTAGGCCTGTTGTATTTAAATATAGGTAGCTGCTATGTGACTCCGAGAATTTTTTCTCACCGGTTATTAGACGTGTAACACCGGGGGCTTTTATATCGCTAAGTTAAAAGTGAAAGTAAAGTAAGGACATTTATAGTGGTGGCGCTCACAGTGCACTCGAATGAATTTCTATGGAAGTAGAAATGAAAAAACGTTCGCTCTGTTTTGCTCGCTCGTCGCCATGGACGCGCACCGTAATGAATGCCACTGCAGCCGCATACTTTTTAGTGTCACTTTAAAATTAGTGCAATATCGGGGGCCAATTGCTTGAATTGTGAGTTCAATAGTCTATTATTTTTCACGGAAAACACAACAACAAAAGAGTACAATGATAGATTCGCTTAAATAGGCGCTTTTACATAAAATAGCCTATTCCGTCATCATCTTTTCAGTCAGCTCTTCACTCTCGTGATTAATGAAATTTGACTCCTGTTGCTGATATTTGCTGCAACTTTCGTTCTGCTCACAATTTAGTAAGCAAACACGCTTCAAATGTGTTTTTATTTTATTTTTGTGTGTATATATGTGTGTATATATATATATAGCTTATGTTTCAAATATGAGTTAATTAACAATCGTTTGAAAGAATGATACTTTTAAACATATCACTAAGCCGTCATTAGGTGTCGCCAGGCGACCGTCTTAATGAGCGAGTCATTGATTCATTTGTTCGAACGATTCGTTCGAACGGCTGAGTCATTCATGAATGAGACAGATTATGGATTGGTCATTGAATCTTTGAGTCAACCGATTCGTTCAAAATGCTGAATCATTCAGTAATGAGAAAACACGTTGCTGTGAGATGCTCGATGGTTCTGCTGTGATCTTTGTTTAACTAGTTTCACTGCTGAAACAGAAAAAAGTCAATATTGCATATAAAATGTAAGTGATTTGACTTGTGTGTGTGTCTGTGTGTGTGTGTGTGTGTGTGTGTGTGTGTGTGTGTGTGTGTGTGTGTGTGTGTATGATTGTGTCTGTTACTTTTTGGATATATATCTTTTTATATAAAAAAAAATAGGCATACAACCCATATATTTTAAATGTATTGTTTGCTTTAAATTACATTAAGATTTGTATGTTTGGTAATTGAACCTGAATGAATTTTAAATGAATGTGCTATATTTCAGAGTTTTCCTTAAAATTTGACCTAACACTAACTTTATTCTCATCTGAATGATAGATTATTTATTTCTGTATAAAATAAAAAAGAGATTTTGGTTGGGTGACAGTTGTAGTTTACAGTTTGACAAAAGCACAATGTTGTGTTTTATTGCGATTGTTCACAAATATAAGTAAACACTTATGAGATAGATGTTTATGGATTGATTGGTCATTGAATCTTTGAGTCAACCGATTCGTTCAAAATGCTGAATCATTCAGTAATGAGAACGCGTTGCTGTGAGATGCGCGATGGTTCTGCTGTGATCTTTGTTTAACTATTTTCGCTGCTGAAACAGAAAAAAAGTCAATATTGCATCTAAAATGTAAGTGATTTGACTTGTGTGTGTGTGTGTGATTGTGTGTGTGATTGTGTCTGTTACAGTGATAAGAGTTTAACCCTTGTTAAACTTTAGACCTTGTCTTTTTGGATATATATCTTTTTATATTAAAAAATAGTCATACAACCCATATATTTTAAATGTATTGTTTGCTTTAAATTACATTAAGATTGTATGTTTGGTAATCGAACCTAAATGAATTTTACATGAATGTGCTATATTTCAGATCATATATTTGTTTTCCTTAAAATTTGAACTAACACTAACTTTATTCTCATCTGAATGATAGATTATTTATTTCTGTATAAAATAAAAACACCTTTGATTTTTCTTTTTTAATCAATGTAGAATGTGTAACTGAAAAAATAAACAGATTAGGGCTCTGTTTGATGACAAGAAATGAAAACCAATGCGATATGATGAATGTCCAAAAGATGGCTCCCACAGACTGTTTTTAAATAGGATTGTTTGATATTTTTTGCTTTTAAACTGTGTGTGTGTGTGTGTGTGTGTGTGTAAGAGATTTTGGTTGGGTGACAGTTGTAGTTTACAGTTTGACAAGAGTATATAGTTTGACAAAAGCACAATGTTGTGTTTTATTGCGAGTGTACACAAATATAAGTAAACACTTTGCAGTTTGAATAATGTCCTGTATGAACAAAAGGACGGAGTATGTCTTTATGTCTACATTGTTCAATTACGCCACAAACACACACACACACACAAACACTATTTTTCTAATCAGATCAGGCAAGTAATATTCTGTCTTGTCTCTTAAAAAAACAATATATATATATTTATGTATATATATATATATATATATATATATATATATATATATATATATATATATGTGTGTGTGTGTGTGTATATATATATATAAATATAGCTGCGAGCAGCGTGAAAGGGCCAAAGCCGGCGGCACCGCCACCCCGGTTATAGCGCCACCAACTGGCAGCAGGAAGTCTGTCACTTTCAAAAAGCTTTGAAATCACCTGATTGCTTCAAACTTCACTACTATGATGTAAACACACGGCAGATGTAGACCTGGATGTAGACCTGACCTTTCAGAAGGTTGCTCTCGCATACTTTGTGGTTGACATGTGCCCTCAATGCACACTTTTGCAGAGCCCACACTGATACAAGCTCTACAGCACACTTCTTTTCGACAGTCAAAGCAGGGTTACGTTTTTGCACGTCGTGCACAATAACCCTAAAGGCACCAGGGTGGCGGTGCCACCGGCTTTATATATATATATATATATATATAAATAAATATAGCTGCGAGCAGCGATGAAGGGCCAAAGCCGGTGGTACCGCCACCCCGGTGCCTTTAGGTAACTAAAGGCACCGGGGTTGCGGTGCCACCGGCTTGGGCCCGTAATCGCTGCTCGCAGCTATATTTATTTATATATATATATATTTATTTATTAGGGCCCAAGCCTTGAAAAGGCGAAGGCCCTATTGTTTTCCTAAGGATTATTATTTATTATTATTAGGGCCCAAGCCTTGAAAAGGCGAAGGCCCTATTGTTTTCCTAAGGATTATTATTAGGGCCCAAGCCTTGAAAAGGCGAAGGCCCTATTGTTTTCCTAAGGATTATTATTTATTATTATTATTATTATTATTTTACTACCTTTTGGGCATTTTTGGGGGCCTTAACGTGCTCGAAAACTCTTGAAACTTTGCACACATCTCAGAACCCGCGGCCATCAGGGCCGGGCTGAAGCTGGTACCCGGGCGTGGCAGGGGGGCTCGACAGCGCCCCCTGGAACGGGGTTTGAACACTTGGTCCATAAATCAAACACGCTTGCATGTAATAATATGAAACTCAGTACACATATAGATCTCATCGGTTCATATATACTTCATGCTCTTACTTTTTACCCCAGCCCAACAGGAAGTCGGCTATTAAGGGTTGTTTGGAAAACACATGCAATGGAATGTGAAATACTCCTCCTAGAGAATTCAAACACACGGCACGAAACTCGGTCAGCATGAAGTCAAGACACTGAGGATGAAAAATTGCCAGGGGATTTTTGATATCTCGAACGGTTTGGCCGTGGCGAGTAAACGAAATTATGGCGAGAAACGTGAAACAGGAAGTGTGTTATAACTACTGCATACATTAACTAATCTTGATGAAACTTCAGCAGTGTGTTCGTTGTAAGAGCCCGATCACATGGATGTGACTATTGTGAGTCAAAGTTATAGCGCCACCAACTGGCAGCAGGAAGTGTGTCACTTTCAAAATGCTTTTAAATCACCCTCTTATTTTTACCCGATTTGCTTCAAACTTCATGTGCATAATGTAGACACACGCCAGATGTAGACCTGTGAAAGGATTATTGATATCTTAGATACTGTTGCCATGGCAATGCATCAAACATTAATATTCCTTTTTTTAAGCTTTTTCATGCTTTTTTATGCTTTCGGGCACTTTTGGGGTTCTTAACGTGCTCGAAAACTCTTGAAACTTTGCACACGGGACAAAACCCGCGGCCATCAGGGCCAGGCTGAAGCTGGTACCCGGGCGTGGCAGGGGGGCTCGACAGCGCCCCCTTGAACGGCTCAGACAATTTGGTCCATATATCCAACACGCTTTACCCTATTTGCTTCAAACTTGATGTGTATAATGTAGACACAAGCCAGATGTAGACCTGTGAAAGGATTGTTGATATCTTAGATGCTGTTGCCGTGACAACGCATCAAACTTTAATATTCTTTTTGGATACTTTTGAGATTCTTAGCGCACTTTTGGGGCCCTTAACATGCTCAAAAACTCTTGAAACTTTGCACACGGGTCAGAAACCGCGGCCATCAGGGCCGGGCTGAAGCTGGTACCCGGGCGTGGCAGGGGGGCTCGACAGCGCCCCCTGGAACGGGGTCCGAAAACTTGGTCCATAAATCAAACAGGCTTTACCCGATTTGCTTCAAACTTGATGTGTATAATGTAGACACACGCCAGATGTAGACCTGTGAAAGGATTGTTGATATCTTAGATGCTGTTGCCGTGACAACGCATCAAACTTTAATATTCTTTTTGGATACTTTTGAGACTCTCAGCGCACTTTTGGGGCCCTTAACATGCTCAAAAACTCTTGAAACTTTGCACACGGGTCAGAACCCGCGGCCATCAGGGCCGGGCTGAAGCTGGTACCCGGGCGTGGCAGGGGGGCTCGACAGCGCCCCCTGGAACGGGGTCCGAAAACTTGGTCCATAAATCAAACACGCTTGAATGTAATAATATGAAACTCGGTACACATATAGATCTCATCGATTCATATATCCTTTGTACTTTTACTTTTTACCCCAGCCCAACAGGAAGTCGGCTATTATGGTTTGTTTGGAAGCGTATGCCCCTGGAATTCGATATACTCCTCCTAGAGAATTCAACCAATCGCCACGAAACTCGGTCAGCATGATGTCAAGACATTGAGGATGAAAAATTGCCAGGGGATTTTTGATATCTCGAACGGTTTGGCCGTGGCGAGGAAACGAATTTATGGCGAATAAAGGAAACAGGAAGTGTGTTATAACTTCTGCATACATTAACTGATCTTGATGAAACTTCAGCAGTGTGTTCGCTGTAAGAGTCCGATCACATGGATGTGACTATTGTGAGTCAAAGTTATAGCGCCACCAACTGGCAGCAGGAAGTGTGTCACTTCCTAAAGGCTTTGAAATCACCCTCTTATTTTTACCCAATTTGCTTCAAACTTTATGTGTATAATGTAGACACACGGCAGATGTAGACCTGAGAAAGGATTATTGATATCTTAGATACTGTTGCCGTGGCAACGCATCAAACTTTATTATTCTTTGTTGATGCTTTTGAGACTCTTAACATACTTGAAATTGCATGAAACCCGACAGACACATCACATTTATTAGACAGTAGACATGTGCAGAGTTTCAGAAACGGGCGTGGTGAGGGGCTCAGTAGCGCCACCTTTTGTCAAAAGTGGGGGGATTGATTTTATCTACAGTAATAAAAATCGGTATGTGTATTGTTCTCCTCCAGCCAGACAACTTTCTAATTTACACTCAATAGCTCCAACCAACAGGAAGTCAGATATTTTGGTTTGAAAATTGTCATTTTATGTCTCTCTCTCTCTGAGCCTACGTCTATGTGTGTGTGTGTGTGTCTGTGAGTGTGGGGAGGGGGAGGGGGGCTAGATTAACCATTTGACTGCTGTGTGGTTTGGCCTGCATTAAAAAAGAAAAAAAAATGTCTTACGCCTTGTATTTTTTAAATAAGTTGTATTAATAAGTAAAGGCATATAACCAGTTGAATTGTAGTGCATTGAAAATAGTTTTATATAATTAGTTTATTAATTAAATTAACTTGGTCAGAAAATTTGGTCCATAAATCAAACACACTTGCATGTAATATTATGAAACTCTGTACACATATAGATCTCATCGGGCCAAACAACTTTAAGCCAGCCCAACAGGAAGTGGGCTATTTTGGTCTTAATGTGGATGTTTTGCAAAACCAGGCTCTACATTTTTACCCACTCCTCTTAAGTGGTTTATTTTATTCCCACCAAACTTTTTCAACATGATGAAAATACATTAAAGAAGCATAATTGTGAATATCTATTGAATATCTCTAATTGTTTTGCTATGGCGAGGGATTAAAGTCATGTAAAAAAAAATAAACACTAAAAGCCTCATATCTTCTAAAAATTTAATTATACACCATTTATTTCTAGTTAAAATTATACAAATATCAGAACTAAACCCATTTTATTCTTGTTTTCAATTTAAGAATAATGTACAAGTTTAAAAACAGCCAGGATGCACTATTCAGTTAAAAAAAAAAAAAATCAAATAATACATAGGGCTATACTGCCCTCTTGTGTTCAAAATCAGGTAGGCCTGTTGTATTTAAATATAGGTAGCTGCTATGTGACTCCGAGAATTTTTTCTCACCGGTTATTTGACGTGTAACACCGGGGGCTTTTATATCGCTAAGTTAAAAGTGAAAGTAAAGTAAGGACATTTATAGTGGTGGCGCTCACAGTGCGCTCGAATGAATTTCTATGGAAGTAGAAATGAAAAAACGTTCGCTCTGTTTTGCTCGCTCGTCGCCATGGACGCGCACCGTAATGAATGCCACTGCAGCCGCATACTTTTTAGTGTCACTTTAAAATTAGTGCAATATCGGGGGCCAATTGCTTGAATTGTGAGTTCAATAGTCTATTATTTTTCACGGAAAACACAACAACAAAAGAGTACAATGATAGATTCGCTTAAATAGGCGCTTTTACATAAAATAGCCTATTCCGTCATCATCTTTTCAGTCAGCTCTTCACTCTCGTGATTAATGAAATTTGACTCCTGTTGCTGATATTTGCTGCAACTTTCGTTCTGCTCACAATTTAGTAAGCAAACACGCTTCAAATGTGTTTTTATTTTATTTTTGTGTGTATATATGTGTGTATATATATATATATATATAGCTTATGTTTCAAATATGAGTTAATTAACAATCGTTTGAAAGAATGATACTTTTAAACATATCACTAAGCCGTCATTAGGTGTCGCCAGGCGACCGTCTTAATGAGCGAGTCATTGATTCATTTGTTCGAACGATTCGTTCGAACGGCTGAGTCATTCATGAATGAGACAGATTATGGATTGGTCATTGAATCTTTGAGTCAACCGATTCGTTCAAAATGCTGAATCATTCAGTAATGAGAAAACACGTTGCTGTGAGATGCTCGATGGTTCTGCTGTGATCTTTGTTTAACTAGTTTCACTGCTGAAACAGAAAAAAGTCAATATTGCATATAAAATGTAAGTGATTTGACTTGTGTGTGTGTCTGTGTGTGTGTGTGTGTGTGTGTGTGTGTGTGTGTGTGTGTGTGTGTGTGTGTGTGTATGATTGTGTCTGTTACTTTTTGGATATATATCTTTTTATATAAAAAAAAATAGGCATACAACCCATATATTTTAAATGTATTGTTTGCTTTAAATTACATTAAGATTTGTATGTTTGGTAATTGAACCTGAATGAATTTTAAATGAATGTGCTATATTTCAGAGTTTTCCTTAAAATTTGACCTAACACTAACTTTATTCTCATCTGAATGATAGATTATTTATTTCTGTATAAAATAAAAAAGAGATTTTGGTTGGGTGACAGTTGTAGTTTACAGTTTGACAAAAGCACAATGTTGTGTTTTATTGCGATTGTTCACAAATATAAGTAAACACTTATGAGATAGATGTTTATGGATTGATTGGTCATTGAATCTTTGAGTCAACCGATTCGTTCAAAATGCTGAATCATTCAGTAATGAGAACGCGTTGCTGTGAGATGCGCGATGGTTCTGCTGTGATCTTTGTTTAACTATTTTCGCTGCTGAAACAGAAAAAAAGTCAATATTGCATCTAAAATGTAAGTGATTTGACTTGTGTGTGTGTGTGTGATTGTGTGTGTGATTGTGTCTGTTACAGTGATAAGAGTTTAACCCTTGTTAAACTTTAGACCTTGTCTTTTTGGATATATATCTTTTTATATTAAAAAATAGTCATACAACCCATATATTTTAAATGTATTGTTTGCTTTAAATTACATTAAGATTGTATGTTTGGTAATCGAACCTAAATGAATTTTACATGAATGTGCTATATTTCAGATCATATATTTGTTTTCCTTAAAATTTGAACTAACACTAACTTTATTCTCATCTGAATGATAGATTATTTATTTCTGTATAAAATAAAAACACCTTTGATTTTTCTTTTTTAATCAATGTAGAATGTGTAACTGAAAAAATAAACAGATTAGGGCTCTGTTTGATGACAAGAAATGAAAACCAATGCGATATGATGAATGTCCAAAAGATGGCTCCCACAGACTGTTTTTAAATAGGATTGTTTGATATTTTTTGCTTTTAAACTGTGTGTGTGTGTGTGTGTGTGTGTGTGTAAGAGATTTTGGTTGGGTGACAGTTGTAGTTTACAGTTTGACAAGAGTTTATAGTTTGACAAAAGCACAATGTTGTGTTTTATTGCGAGTGTACACAAATATAAGTAAACACTTTGCAGTTTGAATAATGTCCTGTATGAACAAAAGGACGGAGTATGTCTTTATGTCTACATTGTTCAATTACGCCACACACACACACACACACACAAACACTATTTTTCTAATCAGATCAGGCAAGTAATATTCTGTCTTGTCTCTTAAAAAAACAATATATATATATTTATGTATATATATATATATATATATATATATATATATATATATATATATATATATATATGTGTGTGTGTGTGTATATATATATATATAAATATAGCTGCGAGCAGCGTGAAAGGGCCAAAGCCGGCGGCACCGCCACCCCGGTTATAGCGCCACCAACTGGCAGCAGGAAGTCTGTCACTTTCAAAAAGCTTTGAAATCACCTGATTGCTTCAAACTTCACTACTATGATGTAAACACACGGCAGATGTAGACCTGGATGTAGACCTGACCTTTCAGAAGGTTGCTCTCGCATACTTTGTGGTTGACATGTGCCCTCAATGCACACTTTTGCAGAGCCCACACTGATACAAGCTCTACAGCACACTTCTTTTCGACAGTCAAAGCAGGGGGAAACAGGAAGTGTGTTATAACTTCTGCATACATTAACTGATCTTGATGAAACTTCAGCAGTGTGTTCGCTGTAAGAGTCCGATCACATGGATGTGACTATTGTGAGTCAAAGTTATAGCGCCACCAACTGGCAGCAGGAAGTGTGTCACTTCCTAAAGGCTTTGAAATCACCCTCTTATTTTTACCCAATTTGCTTCAAACTTTATGTGTATAATGTAGACACACGGCAGATGTAGACCTGAGAAAGGATTATTGATATCTTAGATACTGTTGCCGTGGCAACGCATCAAACTTTATTATTCTTTGTTGATGCTTTTGAGACTCTTAACATACTTGAAATTGCATGAAACCCGACAGACACATCACATTTATTAGACAGTAGACATGTGCAGAGTTTCAGAAACGGGCATGGTGAGAGCAATTAGAGAATAATGTTTAAGTTTAAAAACAGCCAGAATGGTTGTTTAGTCAAAAAATTTTTTTTTCCAAATCATACATAGTGTTATACTGCCCTCTTGTGTTCAAAATCAGGTAAAAAGCGAAAGTAAAATAAGGACGTCTGCACAATTCATTAATAATGGTGCAGAGTAGAGTGAGCTTTTTCAATTAATTCCTATGGAAGTAGGAATGAACTAAACAACGTTCGCTCTGTTCTGCTCGTCCCTCACCGTGGGCGCGCAGAGTTATGAATGCCCGTGCAGCCGTGAGCATTTTAGTTTCATTTTAAAATTAGCGCCATTTCGGGGGACGTATTACTTTAATTTATTTAACAAAAACACAATGTTGTGTTTTATTGCGAGTGTACACAAATATAAGTAAACACTTTGACGTTTGAATGATGTCCTGTATGAAGAAAATGACGTAGTATGTTTCACTGTTCAATCGCGCTGAGCCACCCAGACCCCCACACACACACTGACACACACACACACACACACAAACACACACACACACACACACACACACACACACACAATAATAAAACATTCAACCTAACATATACAAATTACACTGCTATGTTGAAATAGTCAGTAGTACAATTTGTATCATTCACAGTAAGCACCGCTCCACTGTGATTTTTCCAAGCACATTTTTGCACAAGTGAAGAGGATGATTTTTTCCGTCGATATTGGAACGTGAGTGAAGTACAAAGCCTGTAATAAAGAATAGTTTAGCATCCAAATACATCGCAAATGTTGCAACATTTAGATTCTAAAGAGAGATTTACGTGAGCCTAACACCACTTACTTTTACTTTTGTTTTAAATTATTTCGTTTTGGCTTTATTATAGTTATTTTTTTATTCGTGTTCTGTTCTGAATATCATTAAATTTAAAGGATTTGTTGTGGAATATTTTGAGTGTATAATCAAATAACACTAAACCGTCACTAGGTGTCGCCAGGCGACCGTCTTAATGAGCGGGTCATTGATTCATTCGTTCAAACGATTCGATATCAGTACGAATCAACGAATCATTCAGTAATGAGAACACGTTGCTGTGAGATGCTCGATGGTTCTGCTGTGATCTTTGTTTAACTATTTTCGCTGCTGAAACAGAAAAAAAGTTAATATTGCATCTAAAATGTAAGTGATTTGACGTGTGTGTGTGTGTCTGTGTGTGTGTGTGTGTGTGTATGATTGTGTCTGTTACAGTGATTGTTTAACCCTTGTTAAAGTTTAGGCCTTGTCTTTTTGGATATATATCTTTTTATATAAAAAAAATAGCATACAACCCATATATTTTAAATGTATTGTTTGCTTTAAATTACATTGAGATTTGTATGTTTGGTAATTGAACCTGAATGAATTATAAATGAATGTGCTATATTTCAGATCATATATTTGTTTTCCTTAAAATTTGAACTAACACTAACTTTATTCTCATCTGAATGATAGATTATTTATTTATGTATAAAATAAAAACACATTTGATTTTTCTTTTTTAATCAATGTAGAATGTGTAACTGAAAAAATAAACAGATTAGGGCTCTGATCGAGGACAATAAATGAAAACAAATGCAATATGATGAATGTCCAAAAGATTTTTTTTGCTTTTAAACTATGTGTGTGTGTGTGTGTGTGTGTGTGTGTGTGTGTGTGTGTGTGTGTGTGTAAGAGATTTCGGTTGGGTGACAGTTGTAGTTTACAGTTTGACAAAAGCACAATGTTGTGTTTTATTGCGATTGTACACAAATATAAGTAAACACTTTGCAGTTTGAATAATGTCCTGTATGAACAAAAGGACGGGGTATGTTTTTATGTCTACATTGTTCAATCACGCCACACACACACACACACACACACACACACACACACACACACACACACACACACACACACACACACCAACTATTTTTCTAATCAGATCAGGCAAGTAATATTCTGTCTTGGCACACTTCATATAACTTTCAAACTTGTGTACTTATTTCATGTGTCCATTAAGTCCATGAGACCGTAGGGTGTCTCATTTTTCATTTTAGGTTTCAGAAGGTTGCTCACGCATACTTTGTGGTTGATATGTGCCCTCAATGCACACTTTTGCAGAGCCCACACCAATGCAAGCTCTACAGCACGCATCTTCTCAAAGGTCAAAGCGGAGTTACGATATTGCCCGTCATGCACAGTAACCCTAAAGGCACCGGGGTGGCGGTGCCACCGGCTTGTTTATATATATATATATATATATATATATAAAGGCACCGGGGTGGCGGTGCCACCGGCTTGTTTATATATATATATATATATATATATATATATATATATAAATATAGCTGCGAGCAGCGATGAAGGGCCAAAGCCGGCGGCACCGCCACTCCGGTGCCTTTAGGTAACTAAAGGCACCGGGGTTGCGGTGCCACCGGCTTGGGCCCGTAATCGCTGCTCGCAGCTATATTTATTATTATTATTATTATTTTACTACCTTTTGGGCACTTTTGGGGGCCTTAACGTGCTCGAAAACTCTTGAAACTTTGCACACATCTCAGAACCCGCGGCCATCAGGGCCGGGCTGAAGCTGGTACCCGGGCGTGGCAGGGGGGCTCGACAGCGCCCCCTGGAACGTGGTTTGAACACTTGGTCCATAAATCAAACACGCTTGCATGTAATAATATGAAACTCAGTACACATATAGATCTCATCGGTTCATATATACTTCATGCTCTTACTTTTTACCCCAGCCCAACAGGAAGTCGGCTATTAAGGGTTGTTTGGAAAACACATGCAATGGAATGTGAAATACTCCTCCTAGAGAATTCAAACACACGGCACGAAACTCGGTCAGCATGAAGTCAAGACACTGAGGATGAAAAATTGCCAGGGGATTTTTGATATCTCGAACGGTTTGGCCGTGGCGAGTAAACGAAATTATGGCGAGAAACGTGAAACAGGAAGTGTGTTATAACTACTGCATACATTAACTAATCTTGATGAAACTTCAGCAGTGTGTTCGTTGTAAGAGCCCGATCACATGGATGTGACTATTGTGAGTCAAAGTTATAGCGCCACCAACTGGCAGCAGGAAGTGTGTCACTTTCAAAATGCTTTTAAATCACCCTCTTATTTTTACCCGATTTGCTTCAAACTTCATGTGCATAATGTAGACACACGCCAGATGTAGACCTGTGAAAGGATTATTGATATCTTAGATACTGTTGCCATGGCAATGCATCAAACATTAATATTCCTTTTTTTAAGCTTTTTCATGCTTTTTTATGCTTTCGGGCACTTTTGGGGTTCTTAACGTGCTCGAAAACTCTTGAAACTTTGCACACGGGACAAAACCCGCGGCCATCAGGGCCAGGCTGAAGCTGGTACCCGGGCGTGGCAGGGGGGCTCGACAGCGCCCCCTTGAACGGGTCAGACAATTTGGTCCATATATCCAACACGCTTTACCCTATTTGCTTCAAACTTGATGTGTATAATGTAGACACAAGCCAGATGTAGACCTGTGAAAGGATTGTTGATATCTTAGATGCTGTTGCCGTGACAACGCATCAAACTTTAATATTCTTTTTGGATACTTTTGAGATTCTTAGCGCACTTTTGGGGCCCTTAACATGCTCAAAAACTCTTGAAACTTTGCACACGGGTCAGAAACCGCGGCCATCAGGGCCGGGCTGAAGCTGGTACCCGGGCGTGGCAGGGGGGCTCGACAGCGCCCCCTGGAACGGGGTCCGAAAACTTGGTCCATAAATCAAACAGGCTTTACCCGATTTGCTTCAAACTTGATGTGTATAATGTAGACACACGCCAGATGTAGACCTGTGAAAGGATTGTTGATATCTTAGATGCTGTTGCCGTGACAACGCATCAAACTTTAATATTCTTTTTGGATACTTTTGAGACTCTCAGCGCACTTTTGGGGCCCTTAACATGCTCAAAAACTCTTGAAACTTTGCACACGGGTCAGAACCCGCGGCCATCAGGGCCGGGCTGAAGCTGGTACCCGGGCGTGGCAGGGGGGCTCGACAGCGCCCCCTGGAACAGGGTCCGAAAACTTGGTCCATAAATCAAACACGCTTGAATGTAATAATATGAAACTCGGTACACATATAGATCTCATCGATTCATATATCCTTTGTACTTTTACTTTTTACCCCAGCCCAACAGGAAGTCGGCTATTATGGTTTGTTTGGAAGCGTATGCCCCTGGAATTCGATATACTCCTCCTAGAGAATTCAACCAATCGCCACGAAACTCGGTCAGCATGAAGTCAAGACATTGAGGATGAAAAGTTGCCAGGGGATTTTTGATATCTCGAACGGTTTGGCCGTGGCGAGGAAACGAATTTATGGCGAATAAAGGAAACAGGAAGTGTGTTATAACTTCTGCATACATTAACTGATCTTGATGAAACTTCAGCAGTGTGTTCGCTGTAAGAGTCCGATCACATGGATGTGACTATTGTGAGTCAAAGTTATAGCGCCACCAACTGGCAGCAGGAAGTGTGTCACTTCCTAAAGGCTTTGAAATCACCCTCTTATTTTTACCCAATTTGCTTCAAACTTTATGTGTATAATGTAGACACACGGCAGATGTAGACCTGAGAAAGGATTATTGATATCTTAGATACTGTTGCCGTGGCAACGCATCAAACTTTATTATTCTTTGTTGATGCTTTTGAGACTCTTAACATACTTGAAATTGCATGAAACCCGACAGACACATCATATTTATTAGACAGTAGACATGTGCAGAGTTTCAGAAACGGGCATGGTGAGAGCAATTAGAGAATAATGTTTAAGTTTAAAAACAGCCAGAATGGTTGTTTAGTCAAAAAATTTTTTTTTCCAAATCATACATAGTGTTATACTGCCCTCTTGTGTTCAAAATCAGGTAAAAAGCGAAAGTAAAATAAGGACGTCTGCACAATTCATTAATAATGGTGCAGAGTAGAGTGAGCTTTTTCAATTAATTCCTATGGAAGTAGGAA